>NC_067235.1:32560000-32832500 GCF_019924925.1 Ctenopharyngodon idella
TACGTGAGGGGGACGAGTGGAAGACCGCCTTCGTGACACCTACCAGCCACTATGAATATCTTGTTATGCCGTATGGCCTGGTCAACGCCCCCTCCGTATTCCAGGACTTCATCCACGAGGTGCTCCGGGAGTTTCTCCACAAGTTTGTGCTAGTCTACATCGACGACATCTTAATCTACTCCCGGAGCTTGGCCGAACATCGCCACCACGTTGCGGAGGTCCTCCAGCGCCTGAGAAAGTTCCATCTCTTCTTGAAAGCTGAAAAATGTTCCTTCCACCAGCCCTCAGTGCACTTCTTGGGATATATCATCGACCACAGTGGCATCCGGATGGACGAGGGGAAGGTGGAAGCCATTAAGACCTGGCCCACTCCATCCATGATCAAAGAACTCCAGCGCTTCCTTGGTTTTGCTAATTTCTACTGCCGTTTCATCAAGAATTACAGTTCCATCGCCCATCCACTCACCAACCTTCTCCAAAATAAGCCCAAGTCTCCGTCCTGGACACCAGCTGCCACCAATGCCTTTGAAACCCTCAAAGAAGCCTTCACCACCGCTCCCTTCCTCGTCCACCCCAATCCAGACCTGCCCTTTGTAGTGGAGGTGGACGCCTCCACCACAGGAGTGGGAGCGGTTCTATCTCAGCAGCAGGGGACCCCAGGTAGACTCCATCCATGCGCATTCTTCTCCCGCAAGCTCAACCCGGCGGAGACCAACTACGACATTGGTAACCGCGAGCTCCTGGCCGTGAAGTTGGCCCTTGAGGAGTGGAGGCATTGGCTGGAGGGAGCGAAACATCCCTTTATTGTTCTTACTGATCACAAGAACTTGGAGTACCCGAGAGCTGCAAAAAGACTGAACCCTCGGCAAGCACGCTGGTCATTATTCTTCACCCGTTTTGACTTCTCCATCTCCTATCGTCCCGGCTCCAGAAACGTCAAGGCGGATGCCCTATCTCGCCTCCATGCTCCCGAGGAAAAGTCAGAAGAACCAGAAACCATTCTCCCTAAAACCATGTGCGCCATCTCCAAGAGCCCTCGCCATTTTCTATCCGGCAAGCTCCATCCTCTGCCCGTTCCTAATCGACCCTGGTCACTCCTAGGAGTTGATTTTATCACCGACCTGCCAGCATCCGATGAATACACCTGCATTCTTGTAATCGTGGATCGATTCTCCAAGTCATGTCGTCTGATTCCCCTGAAGGGCCTACCTACTGCCATGGAGACTGCTGAACTTATGTTCAATCACGTGTTCAGATACTACGGAATTCCCGAAGACATCGTCTCAGACAGAGGACCCCAGTTTATTTCACGGGTATGGAAGGCTTTCTTCTCGCTCCTAGGTGTGACCGTCAGTCTCTCATCCGGCTACCACCCTCAGTCGAACGGGCAGACGGAGAGAAAGATCCAGGAGAACGGCCGCTTCCTCCGTACCTTCTGTCACGGCCACCAGAACTCTTGGAACCAGTATCTGGGTTGGGCCGAGTACGCACAGAATTCCCTTGCGTCAACCATCTACTGGACTCACTCCATTCCAGTGCATACTCGGTTACCAACCCCCACTGTTCCCCTGGACCGGGGAACCATCGGACGTTCCATCTGTCAACTACTGGTTCCGAGAGAGCGAGAGGGTCTGGGACTCTGCACACCACCAACTACAGCGGGCCCTGCACAGACACAGGATGACAGCCGACCTTCACCGCTCCGACGCCCCCTCCTACCAACCGGGACAGAAGGTCTGGCTGTCAACATGGGACATCAGACTGCGTCTGCCCTGCAAGAAGCTGAGTCCCAGATTCATTGGCCCGTTCACCATCACCAAGCAGATCAACCCCGTCACGTATCAGCTCCAATTACCTCCACAATACTGGATTCATCCCACATTCCATGTCTCCCTCCTTAAGCCTCACCACCCTTCTGTTTCTCTCTCCACAGGGCCTGGCGTAGCAGCTGCCGAACCCCCCCTTCCACTTATCCTGGACGACAGAGCTGCTTACGAGGTTCACGAGATCCTGGACTCCCAGTGCCGTGGTGGTCGTTTGGAATATCTTGTGGACTGGGAAGGCTACGGCCCCGAGGAACGCTCTTGGGTCCCCAGAAACGACATACTCGACCCCAACCTGCTTCACACCTTCCACTCCAACCATCCCGACAGACCTGCCCCACGTGGAAGAGGACGGCCACCACGACGTCGGGGTCCTCGGCCCTCAGGAGCGGGCCGTGGAGGGGGTGGGTACTGTCACAGACACGCCAGGCTCCACCATCCACCAATCACAGCGCACCACTTCTCCTGAGTTCTGATCACCGGCACCTGCACCTCATCACCACCTCATCAACACCAGTACAAAGAACACTCACACTCACAACCACATTGTCCGGTCTCGTTTGCATCTAAACTTACCTGTATGCTTACCTCAAGGACTCCTACCAAACTACTTACCTGTCTCCAGCGTCTCCTGTTCTCCTCATGTGATCTCCAGTCCGTGTGTGAGTGTTCTCATTGTTCAACGTCCATCCTCTCCAACGCCATTCAAGATCTTCACGTCTGTAACCACAAAAGGACAGTATCACTTATCTTCACTCCAGTTTATCACCTTTACGTTGCTACATACTCACCTGCACTGCTGTTTTACTCTGCTGGTATCAATAAACATCCTTGTCTGTGATCTCCTGTCTCTGACCCTTCTGTGTTGTAACAGTGACCTTGTTACTAGAAATACACTATCCATTATCAATGAATCATTGTCGCATTTCAATGCTTCCCTGGTGACATTGAACCCTATTGGATTTCATTTAATGGACAAAAACACACAGAAAACACAAAGACATTATTTGAAATATCTACTTTTGTGTTCTACATAAGAAAGAATTTGAGCTGGGTTTTGAATTACATGAAAGTGAATAAAAGATGACAGATTTTCATTTTTGGGTGAGCTATCAATTTAAGAAGGTTGGAATTTTGTAATTTCCTTATTCAACCTTCATTTATCATTAACTGGCAAGTCAATTATGTAACTCCAAGAAGTGTGTAACTTTCATTTTCTCATGAAGACCCTCCCCTTCAGGTAAGCTATAAATTGGACACTGAAACAGAAACGTTATTTCATTCACCTCCTGATTAAAGATGGATCTGCAAATCTCAGTTTTTTTTCTGTTCATTCTTTTCACTGCAGGTACAAAGACAAATAGTGTTTGTAATGTTTTTAAGTACAAATGCAGATCATTGATGTCTCACTGTCTCTCTGTTTTATTCCTAAAGGACACTCGCTCAGCTGTTATGAGTGCACGAGTCTGGACGATACTTGTGCAAATCCAATGGTACAAACATGCCCCAATGGATCTCAGTGCATGAGTTATACAGAAGTGTCACAATTTGGTAAGTCCAGTATGATGGATTCAAATGTACTGATATATTTGACTGATGTAGATGCTGGTATTATTTACTGGTGCTGAGACAGTACATGTCACACACAGTAACTGCTGGCAGAATTAAAAAAAAATATCACAGAATATTGTATGTAGATTACTGCTTTTGAATTGTTTTGCTATTAGACTGTTATGCTAACAGCAGTATTTATGTTAAAAATAGTTTGAAATGAGAAAAATGCTAAATTTATAATATATTTGTATAATATATTTACAATACTTTCAAAAAATATTGTAATTTGAACTGTAAAAGACTGTAAAATGCTACAGAACAGTAAGTTCCCTTCACTGTAGTTTACAGATAATTTAAGTTTGTCCTACTGTAATCTTTATGGAATGTTACTGTAATAATACCATGGAAGTTAACTAATTTCATTTGGGGAAACTGATTGCCTTAAATCATTAAGTTTAGGACCTAATATTTATACGGTGTTAGTACTGTGAAATTCATTTGAGTCCACTAAAAAAAGAATGTCTTAAATTTAAAATAACACAAATAATAATTAAAATAAACACTCAATGTGTAATCTTGTGCAGTTCATATAGCTAACGACAACACACATGCCTGTGTTAACATTATTAGTAAAGAGTTTATCACTGCATCAGCACAGTTACTGCCTTTAAATAAAGCAATATACAGCATAGCGACAATGTTTCTTGGCTCATCCTCAACCTAAGCCAACAAAGCATTAAACACTAGTAGATCTACTCTGTATCATCTTGTGCAAAAACACATAAAATAACACTTTAAGTCAACATTTACTCCCCTGATCAGTTATTGACTTCACATATCTTCTCCTATCTGCTGATTCTTGCTGTCTTACTGTTCTTATCATGCTTGATTTAATAGCTTTTGACACTGTATCCCATCACATATCTCTTGTCTTTCATCTAAAGGCATCACAGGTAGTGCTTTTTCTTGGTTTACATCCCATCTCACTGATCGACAATTCAAATCTTCCACTTGTTCTGTCTCTCAAGGTGTCCCTCATGGCTCTGTTCTCAGACCTCTTCAATATTTATTTGTTACACCTTGGTTATTTTATCCGCTGTCATGGTCTCAACTATCATTGTTATGCTGATGACCTCCAAATTTACTGCTTGGTCCATTTCTGCTATTCCTCTTGAATCATTATATGCCTGTTTTACTGATATTAAAATCTGGTTAGATCACCATCTATCTTAAAAAAAAGTCTGAACTGAGTTTTTCGATTGATGGGGCTGAATTAATTCCATCTCAAGCTATTTAAATCTGGGTGTTACATTTGATTCTTCACTTACACTTACAGTGACATAGCCTATGTCACTTTCTCAAGCCATGTAAAACGCAAACATGTCAGATGTTGTTATACAAAACATGCTGAGTTCTTGTGCAAGTTGTTACAGAAACAAAGTTGTGTTGTTCCAAGTGCCAATGAAGCCGAAAATTACAATGTTTTGAGACCGGTGGAGATGACAGGATGGAATAAAGTCATGCATACCAGCCTCCTACGTTTCTGACGCTGCCTCAGAATATGCAGTAGTCCAGCACGGTGGCTACAAATTGTCATTGTAAATAAGACAACATCTTTATTGCATCTTTACCCACCGTGATGAGATAGTATTGGGGTCGAGAAGATCAAAGGCACTCCAGCTGTTGGATGTAACAACAATAAGAAGAATTGGTTGTTTAATATGGTATACCGTGAAACCATGATGTTTTCATAAACTATTATCATACCGTGAAAATCTCATACCATTATTGTCACCCCTAGTTGTCTTAGTTTCACTTTCACAGACTTTTAGTTTACATTTATCATTTCCTGTTATCCTTTGTTCACCTGCGCCTTTGACTCCACCTGGCTCCGCCCTCCGTTCCACTGACTCCACCTCTGTCCTTTGGTTCACTGGTTCCACCTCATTGCCATGGTTCCACCTCTGTCTCCAGTACCATCAGTGTCAAGTGGGCTCTTTGGCTCATCGGCTACACCTGGGTCTCCATCATCTGTTGCGTCATCTCCCTCGGTCATCCCCAGGGTCTTCCATGAAGTCGACTGCACCATGGCTCCCCTCCTGCCTTCGACTCCGCCCTGGGGCCTCAACCTGGCTGGCCTCTGGCTCAACATCCGGCTCCTCCTCCTCACTGGCTCCTCCCACCTTCCAGTCTTCCATGGATTGTATTATATTCCCTGGACTCTTTGTGATCTTTTCTTGCTCCACGCCCTCCTCCAGAGCAGAGCAAAGCTAAATTTTAGACTACAAATGTCTAATTTAACAAGAATTCAACCACAGGTGAGTCTAATTATTCATTACACAGGTGTCCAGCAGACAGTTGACTATAAAAGGGTGTTAAAACCCCTTCCCATTTCATGCTGTCAGCAATGGCACCACATGGAAGAGAAATGTCACAAGACCTGAGAAAGAAAATCATTTGGTGAGGCTACAAGAAGATCAGCAAAGCTTTACTTATCAGTCAGAATACTGTAGCAAAAGTGGTACAAACATTTAAAAAAGATGGAACTGCAACCATCTCACAGAGACGTCCAGGTCGTCCACGGAAGCGTCTTCTGATGAGAAGGGTTGAAGAAAGTCGGCATGCAAGTTCACTGCAGTTATCTAAAGAAGTAGAAAGCCAAACTGGGGTGACTATTTCCCGTGACACAATACGGTGTACACTGCAGAGGAATGGCATGCATGGGTGCCGTCCACGAAAGAAGCCTCTCCTAAAGCCCAGGCACAAAAAAGCCCACCTAGAGTTTGCCAGGGCCCATGCTGACAAAGATGAAGACTACTGGGACTCTATACTCTGGAGTGATGAGACCAAGATATGGTTGTGTATGGATTGGCAGTAGCAAGTCTCGTACTTGCTCTGCAGCAGCAGCAGCAGTGTAGCAGATCCACCAAGACCAAATATATCAACATTGTCATACCCATTACCATGCCAAACACAGAGCTTTGATTTATCTCGTGGTTTCATCTTTACCACCAGTGTTATTATGGTGGATGTCAGTATATGACAAAAGTAAAAAAATTGTTATTAGTAGCAACTTGGCCTGGCTAACTCAGGCAAAAAAGGCTGTTGGATTTATTAGTGTTTTTGTTGTTGTTGTTGTTTTACAGTGTGTATATATATAAATACATTTTCCATCAAAATAATGTACAGTTGAACGAGTCTTTCCTTTATCATTCATGTTTTTAGGTAATATTACTTTCAAGATGAAAGCTAAACGTTGTGCTTCTGGCTGTATAAGTGGATCCGCGAACACAGGCGATGTAAAGACGGCTGTCTCCTGCTGTAACACAGACCGGTGTAATGACCAAGATGCTCCAGGTACTGTGCTTTCCTAAGCAAATGACTATCTTCTTTAAATGATCTTCTTTAAAGTCAACACTAACGTTCTTTCAAAAGACATTCAATTAGGAAATAGCAGAGTGTTTCTTGTTTGCCGTGTATTGATTGAATGGAGCAGTGACAAGGAGTGGTGTTTCAATAGATATATTTTGTATTTTGTACAGAAAATAACATAAAAAAATACTTTTCCCCCTCCTGTAGATCCCTCTAATGTCCCCAATGGAAAGACATGTTTCTCTTGTCATTGGCAGAACTGCACAAACATACTGAACTGTTCAGGGAGTGAGGACCACTGCTTCACATATACATGTGAGAATCTGAAAAAGGAATAAGACTGGAAGAACAAAGAACACCAGTGAAGCTTAGACTAACCTTTGTTTTCTTTCTTTTCATCAGGGACTTTCGGAAACCAGTCAGTTGTTGAAAAAGGCTGTGTCTCTAAATCTTTTTGTGATTCCTCAACATCAGATAGTAATGATACAGTCATCAGATGTTGTGAGGGGAACCTGTGTAATGATGCTGCCACCACAAGTGTCACCCCGAACACCACGTATAATGGTGCTCAGAGTGTCACCCAGATCTTCCTGTTCCTCTGCTGTTCTCTGTTCTCCTACTTCCTGCTGCACTGAATCCAGCAGCTCTTCTGATTTGTATTTTCACTGAACTAGATTTGGAGTTCTGATATGACATATTATGAAATAAAATACAGGGGTTGGGCAAAATAATGAGAACACCCATTATTATAGGGGTTAATATCATTTGTGTAGGCTTTACAGTGAAAAAACAAACATTGCAATTATCTTTTATTTAATGTTCTAGTTTGTATGTCAGTGCCGTATAAGTGGTTTTCAGTAGTTTTTAGTACAAGCCATGTGTGAAATGGGTGACTTGTCAGATGTCCAAAAAGGCCAAATCATCAGAGCCCGTTTAACAAGAGCATCTGTAACCTTGAAGGGTTAGTTCACCCAAAAATGAAAATTCTCTCATTAATTACTCATCCTCATGTCGTTTCAAACCTGTAAGACTTTCGTTCATCTTCAGAACACAAATCTTTTTGATGAAATCTTGAGAGATTTCTGTTCCTCCATACACAGCTACGCAACTGACACTTTGTCACTTTAAAAGGTTCATAAAGAGATTGTAAAACTAATCCATATGAATCGAGCGGTTTAGTCCAAATTTTCTGAAGAGACTTGATCACTTTAAATGCTGAACAGATTGAATTTAGGCTTTTACTCACATATAAACATTCATCAGCGAACATAAAACAGATGCCAAACTGAAACTTCTTGACATGCGAGAACAAACCTCTTGAAGAAGCTCAAACGCGCTGAACCTCATTGGTTCTCACACACATCAAGCAAACATGCTTGAGCTTCCATTTACCACAACTGATGTGTGAGTTGATGAATGTTTACATGTGAATATAAGTCTAAATTCACTCTGTTCATCATATAAAGCAATCGAGTGTCTTCAAAAAATGTATACTAAACTGCTCATTTCATATGGATTAGTTTTACAATCTCTTTATGAACTTTTTGAAGCAAGTTTCACTTGTGTAGCAGTCTATGGAGGGACAGAAATCGCTTAGATTTCATCAAAATGATCTTCATTTGTGTTCTGAAGATGAATGAAAGTCTAACAGGTTGGGAACGACATGAGGGTGAGTAATTAATGACAGAATTTTCATTTTGGGTGAACTAACCCTTTAACTGCCCAGATGTTGTGTGTTTTAAGAACAACAGTCTGTATGATTATGGTGACACACACAAGTATACTCAGTGTTCACAGTGTTTTTAGTGACAGTTTTTTATGTTGATGTAAAGTTTGTTTTTAAAGGGATAGTCCACCCAAAAATGAAAATTCTGTCATCATTTACTCACCGTCATGTTGATCCAAACCTGTGAGAGTTTCTTTCTTTGTTTGAACACAAAAGAAGATATTGTAAACAATGTTGGTAACCAGACAGTTGACAGTAGCCACTGACTTCCATAGTATTTTTTCCTACTATAGAAGTCAATGGTTAATCTTGAACTTAGTAAAACAATTACCTTTATTTAAAATGTTTCAAGCCTTCAAAAATGTTTTAAGTCTTTGTTTTCCTTCTGTTAACTTTTTTTCTTAAACTTTTTCTTTAACTATTTATCATTAAATCATACTCTCTCTCTCACACACACAGTCCATAGTGAATATAATTATAGTTTTGCTCACGTCTAAAATATTTAATCAGCTAGATGTTGCAGTCTCAAAAAATGTACAGATTGAACTCACTTCTTATCTAAAATAATCACAAACGACCAGAAAACTAACAAGATCAAGATTATTTTACAACATTCTGGCTGAAATTAAATGTGTAAAAAAGTCTTTTATATACTAGAGAAATTAATATTCATGAATAAAAAATGCCTAAATCCATGCATGCATGCATTGAATTTATTGTTATAACTGACATGTACACCTAATAAATGTAAAAAATTGTTTGGACAAGGATTTGTACTTTGGGTGTGTGGTGATGAGGAACATTATTTATTTATGTTTAGTAAAAGTTTCACAGAGATACCTACTTCCAACCCTCATCAGCTAATCGATTTTTGGGTTGTACACACATTATGATTAAAAATGACTAATTATGATTAATACAATTATCATGTATTTTTCCTGATTTCAGGTTAGTTTCTTCTGCTACACAGTTTTATTTATTGGTTTTACTTATGATAAACAAATGAAGAATGAATCACACAATTTTAGTCTGATTCTTTTCCTGGTGGATAAACATTAATTTAATAATTTCAAGGGATGTTACAAGCTGATTTGGTCTAAAGGCTGGCCGTTTTAGGGTGAGGTACTTTTATGCATGCAATTTAAATGGTAACCCACACAGTAATAAAATTTGTTGATTAAAACAGATCTAATAGAACTAAATTGTGTGTCATGATGATGAAGACATGTCCACCTACTACTATTTCTTTCTAGCTTGTGAAAATGGAGGCTTTGTCAGCAGCAAACACTCAGTTCTCCCTCAACCTGTTCAAGAAGATCAGTGGAGGAAACGCATCAGGAAATGTGTTCTACTCTCCTGTCAGCATCTCCTCGGCTCTGGCCATGGTGTCGCTCGGTGCAAGAGGAAACACAGCAGCTC
The DNA here is from genome assembly GCF_019924925.1 of Ctenopharyngodon idella. Lineage (NCBI taxonomy): Eukaryota > Metazoa > Chordata > Actinopteri > Cypriniformes > Xenocyprididae > Ctenopharyngodon > Ctenopharyngodon idella. The sequence goes on from NC_067235.1 coordinate 32,569,895, forward strand.
AGATGATTCAGGTGATCTCACACTTAAGCATGTTTTTTATGGCCAGTCATTCAGAATTCAAAATGTATATATATATATATATATATATATGTGTGTGTGTGTGTGTGTGTGTGTGTGTGTGTGTGTTTGATCATCATGTTTAGTATTTTACACTATTATATGCTGTATTTTAATACTATACATTGAACTTATCAAAATAGTGAGGTTATCTTTATGCTGTGCAGGTCTTGGGCTTTAAAAATCCTCATGATTCAGTGGACCAAATTCATTCCAGCTTCCACAAGTTTATGAGTGAGCTGAACAAACCAGGAGTCCCGTATGTGTTGAGTGTTGCCAACCGCCTCTACGGAGAGCAATCCTACCAGTTTGTTGAGGTAAGACTCAGTTTATTCACTGGAGGTTCTGGAAATGTTCTCAGCTCTAATATCATTTGCACCTCAATCGATTTGCTGTATTACAGAAATTCCTCAATGATGCAAAAAGATACTATGAAGCCGGACTGGAGAAGGTGGACTTCATAAACAAATCAGAGGCTGCTCGTATCAACATCAATAAATGGGTGGAGAAAAAAACACAAGGTGAAATCCAGCATGAGATGACATTCTTACAAATAAAAGTTATTTCATGTTTTTTTGCAGCACTTTCAGCAAAACTGTCTTTTCAAAGGCCATGTTTGACTTCATGGGTTCCTGAATTGAGCTATGTGCTCAAAGTGAACAATGTCCATTTGTATTTTAGAGAAGATCAAGGACTTGCTGCCATATGGAGTCCTCGATACACTGACGAGACTGGTCTTGGTGAACGCCATCTACTTCAAGGCGAACTGGGAGAAGAAATTTCCAAAGGAAGCCACCAGTGATGGGCAGTTTAAGATGAACAAGGTTGAGATTTCATGCTCTTGTTTTTTCTACATTATTTTAAATTGTTTGTTCAGTAACAGTCATGAAATATGAGAGGTTATAATGTGTTTCCATTAATGTTTGGCAGAATCGAACTAAACCAGTGAAGATGATGTATCAAAAGGCATAGTTTCCTCTGGCCTTCATCCCAGAGATTAACAGTCAGGTTCTGGAGCTGCCGTATGTTGGGAAGAATCTCAGTATGTTGATCATCCTTCCTAATGAGATGGAAGACGACACCACTGGCCTTCAGAAGGTGAGACAGCACAGATTCTGCTTGTAAACATTCTTAAAAACGGGCTCCAGAGGGAGTTTTTGCAGCGATGCAATAGAAGAGCCATTTTGGGTTCTTTAAAAAAACTTTTTTTCCCCTCCTTTGTGTGAATAATGAGCTGAAGAACTGTTTCCCACTATAAAGAACCTCTTGTGCAGTGGAAAGGTTCCATGGATGTTAAAGGTTCTTAATGGAACCATCAATGCCAATAAAGAACCTTTATTTTTAAGCTTGTAAATGATGTTTTGTTTCATTATTGGTTAATGGCAAATATAATTTCTTTGTATTCATGTTAGTTTCATGTGGTTAAAAAACATTTATACCATTTTTATGTAAAACATATATTTACATGACTCTCTTATCCAGCTTGAAAAGGCACTGACCTACGAGAAGCTCATGGAGTGGACCAAACCAGAAGTCATGTATCAACAAGAAGTTCAAGTATCTCTGCCCAGATTCAAGATGGAGGAAAAATACGACATGAAGAGTCTTCTGATCAGCATGGAAATGGAGGATGTTTTTGACACGCAGAAGGTGAATCTTTCAGGCATGTCCTCCAATGACCACCTGGTGCTGTCGCAGGTGTTTCATAAAGCCTTTGTTGAAGTAAACGAGGAAGGAACCGAAGCGGCTGTAGCCACCGATGCTGTTGTTGAAGAACGTTCATTTGCAGAGATGTTCAATGCAGACCACCCGTTCCTTTTCTTCATCCGGCATAATCCCTCAAATGCCATTCTGTTCTATGGACGCTTCTGTTCTCCTTGAAGAATGTGATGATAAAGTGATCATTCTAGATGACTGTGTTCCTCTGATAAATAAAATCATCAGTAAATAATTGAGTGAAATTGTTTGCATGCATTTTCTTTCACAGCATTGATTCTTGAAATGTGAGCTAATTGTTTACACATTTACTTATTTACTCGCATTATTGCAGTATTGACAGTATTGACACACAGGTATAATAATTGCATTTAGACATTTTTAATTTATGAGAACCTTTTATGTATTCCCAAGTGATTTACAAAATATGTTCCAGTGACAGCTCAACTGGAGCAACCTGATGTGTCTGATGTTTGTGTGTATGTGTGTATATATATATATATATATATATATATATATATATATATATATATATGTGTAAAACAAAATGTGAAATTAAAAAGTGTATAAGTCACTCGTTTTTCTAAAGGAACACTGTCCAACAGCGACACCCGCAGGTAAAGTTAAAGTGGAAGTCTGCGTCTCTGGTGCCTCCTCTCAGCTCATAGAAAATCAACAGACCCCCTAAAGCGTGCGGTGGGTTTAGTGGGGGGTAATTGAGAATGAATGGGGGAAAGTCACGTGAGAGGAGGCAATGCCTCCATCGCGCTATGAATGATTGAGTGATAAATCCCGCCTATTGTTTACGTGCATGTTCCATGCGTCAGTCTGAATAAACAAAATGATGGCATCAATGGGAGGACTAATTAAACAGTAAGTAAACAGCTCACCCACTTAGATATCACCGCTTTATGTCATGTCAAAATCAAACTTGAAAAGACCTGAAAGCGTGGTTACTGCGGGGTTTTTAGTGAGCAATCAGCTTGGTGAAATTAAAGATACATCTTCATGTCTGTGACAGACGGTGTTTACCGAGCATGACTGATGTAAGTTTACTATTAAAAAGAACAGCTGAACATCAGTACACAAATAAAATATATTGTTTTTTAACTTGTTACTGCCTTTAGTTATTATTTTGGAATAAATGTAAAAATGCTTAAACCACTAACTTGATGAGACTGACTTGGTTTTAATTAATAGAACATTAATTATATTGTCAATGTAAATATACAAAATAGCTAAATAGCAGCTAGAGGGGCCTTTACCCTCCATTTATATGTGACCCTGGACCACAAAACCAGTCATAAGGGGAATTTGAGATTTATACATCAACTGAAAGCTGATGTTGATAAATAAGCTTTCCATTGATGTATGGTTTGTTAGGATAGGACAATATTTGGCCGAGATACAACTATTTGAAAATCTGGAATCTGAGGGTGCAAAAAAATCTAAATATTGAGAAAAACAATTTTAAAGTTGTCCAAATTAAGTCCTTAGTAATGGATATCCACTCACAAAAATACATTTTTGATACATTTACAGTAGGAAATTTACAAAATATCTTCATGGAACATGATCTTTACTTAATATCCTAATGATTTTTTGGCATAAATGAAAAATTGATCATTTTGACCCATACAATGTATTGTTGGATATTGCTACAAATATACCCGTGCGACTTATGACTGGTTTTGTGGTCAGGGGTCACATATAATCTCAATAGTGATATCAAAGTCACTTTATGCAAATACTTTTTGTAGTGGCAAAACAATTGAGAAGTATTGTGGGAGTTACTGATGCTAGCTATCTGACACATGCAAACAAACAAAAATGTCGAACAATGAGAAAGTCCATGTTGCATGGAAAAGACTGTATGCACCTACAGCGCCCTCTTGTGGCCTTGAGTCGCGCTGACAGATTTATCATCTTTACCTTTTTTGCCTGTAGAGGGGGTTCAAACGCAAACAGAAATGCACAGTCAGAAGGTATGTAGAAAGACACAGTACAACTGAAATGTCTTATGTTTCATGTAATCGTCCAGTCTCATTCGCGGAAAGACGTCAATAAAACAGGTAACACAAATGGTAATTTATCTAAATCTAAATTACCTGGTTTTAGACAAATTAAAAAAAAATAAATAAATAAATTAGCACCACTGAATCAAATACATCAACAAAACTGAGACTTTCCTTTTTCATTAACTCAGGAAAACTGTTTTATTTATAGCCCACATGTGGATTCTGCTTTATATGCAGCTGTTTGTAAATGTTTGTATAGAGCTCAGGTTTTGTAGATTATTATATCTGAAAATAAATAATTTAATTTGATAGTTTGCGCTTTGTTGTTACTTTTAACCTTTAATATTTTAGTAATGTACCAAGTTCCCTCATTTTACAGCATTTGTTTTTTAAGAGTTTTTTTCTTTAAGAAAAGTTAGCATGTTCCCGAAATATTTAACAGAATTGTGGGATATCAAAGGCAGCGAAGGATACATTTATGATGCCTTCAAAAATCAATCAGATGAAGGTATGTCAGGAGACAGGAAGTGAAGCTAACATTGGATTTGGACATGTCTTGATGCTTTTCTGGATTTGGAATGCTTCCTCTAAAGGCAGTATTTTCAAGCTTTTGGACGCAGCCACAGACTGCAAAGTGTACCGACAACATGTAAAAAGTGCCGGTATTTCAGAAAGAGTGACGGTATGCTGAAGGTTAATGTGAAGGTTACTGTAAAAAAAAAAAGTGCCTGTACTGCAGCCCACTTCAAGCACTAAACAGATCATTTGATGTTCTCTCTGACTCTCTTTTACTCTCTCAACTGTTAAGAGTGCATGAGTCTGATGGATTCTTGTGTAGAGAAACAAGTTATACAGTATGACCCATTAGAGATGTCAAGCGCATGAGTTCAACAGTAGTAACACAGGCTGGTGAGCCCAGTATTGAAATTTACCCTGCGTTCCATTCGGAAGGGCTCATCCCTATGCCCTAATTCCTTCAAACGGTTTACCCTCCGGAGTAAGAGCTTCGAAGGGATGAAGGGTGTAGGGGTCAAAACTCTTTTTTTGAAACGCACTTCTGCGTCACCTTAACGAGACAATCAAGGAGGCACCTTCGTCGCACATTTTGTACGCTGTTTGACCCCCCAAAAAACACGCTCTGAATGATAAGTAGATTGTGCAAGCTGCGCCTTTTGTTTAACGTTACTTTATTTATTTATTTATTTATTTTTGGTTTATCACACCATATTGTAAATTGTCTATGTATTTGAAACATTTGAATGGACTGATAAAGGGAGCTGTAAAGTATTTTTGTTGAAGTACAATGTCGTTTTGACCATAATAATGTACCAAATCTAACTCGTATAAATATTACAGTAGTATAGAAAAATAATATACATACATTTATAGGTAAAATCGAAATCTGAGCCTCCTGTACCCATTCTGTGATGCAAAACAACTTCCCTGTGCAAAAGGATCATGTGGGCCCGAAGTGTCCATCAGTTCAACCCTTCAAAATCCTTCATTCCGAAGGGCCCTTTGAAGTGGCCAGTTTTGAGCACTTCGGTTTGGAATGACCCTTCCGTATGGCGGCCATGATTATTTTCACTCCGAAGTGCCCTTCGGAGGGCGATATATCCCGTTTTGGAATGCACTGTTACAATTAACTGATGGCGATGCTGTAGGTGTGAAAATGTAACTGTAAAATGTCACATAATTGCTACTTGATTTCTGTGCTGAATTTATGAGTGCAATCACAATTTGTTTTCACTCAGATAGTTTTGCTTGCAATATCATTTGCATTAAAAATTGTTTAAAATAAGCTAAATTTGGTCTTTTCTCTTCTGCTTTGCAGCTGTGAGATGATTCATGTTTGTTTTTTACTCTCACTGCTGCTGCCTACTTTCACATTTTTTAGAATTAAATTTTCTATCAAAACAATGTGCAGTTGAACTGGTCTTACCTGTATCATTTGTGCATGCATTTGTAGTGGGTCAGACAGTTATGCCAAGTTTACACTACAGGACTTTAAACGTCGGCAGATCGCTGTGCTGTTCAGACCACATGACTTGCTGTTGTGGTGTTCACACTACGTGACACTACGTAAATGATCCGCACAAGCTGGACAACTCTGTCACCCAACGACTTTATTTGAAAATGGATGTAGGGAGGAAATTAGATTAAATTTTGAATTAAATGTAATTAAAATTAAAATAACCCTTTCACACATAAGTTTAAAACATTCTGGCTGACCTCCCAGAGTTAAGGCAGAGATCGTATTATTATAGGGAGATAAGAGGGTCTGTATCTCTTACCATTGGAGAAAGCGTAACGGCTAACTTAATCACATGTGGCACCTCTCAGCCTATCGTGTCGCTGTTCAAAACTCCTCCCTGCGTACCGCCCGTACCGCCAGTTGGCATTAGCCGTTGCGCTTTTTTGGCTAAAGGTTGCAGGCTTGCCTTCCAGTGGCTTTGGTTAAGGCGACTGCTATTTTAGAACGTTTCCCTTCATTATTTCCATGACAACACGTCATGCTTGTCACGTGACACACCGTGGCCAGCCACACCGTATGACACATGTATCGCTTTTCTCACCATGTCATCAACTATCTGATATTCCGATTCTCAAATATGTGCAAGTGAGTGTTCTGTCATTTAAAAACCTATATAATGATCTTGATCTTAATATATATAACGTGAATTCATCCATTTGTCCCGAAATACATGTGACCGGTGAAGTTGAAGAACAATAGAGTGAGTGAGCTTTATAGTTACTTACACAATGTGTATCTGATATGAATAAACGTCGCAAATTATATTTGAATGGATTGTTATTGCTGCTTCCATAGAAATCAGTGTATATTTCATTGGCTGTAGCTCGTCGCGACACGTGACACCACAGGATATGGAGTCGGCCGACAGCTCCAGATATTTAGCATGCTAGATATTTGTCTGGCGTCAGTTAGGTGTCGGTGACGTGTCAGCGAGCCTCTTTGATGCGTCATTGAGTAACACACATAAAGATTGGCGAGCACTGATCACCCGCTGATTTTTCACCGATCACAGCCCGACCTGTCGACGAGCTCGTTAACTCGCAAATCAGGCTTAAATCGGGCTTAAAATCCTGTAGTGTAAACTTGGCATTAAGCATTTCCAGCAATCTGTGGAATGGTAAAATAAAGACAGGACAAAAATGTACTTGTGATCAGCTCCGGTCTTGCTGGGATATATATGTTTCCAAAATGTTCACATTAGAACAAACACAAATGTCAAAAAAATACATTATGTCAAAATAAATCTTTTTTTTTAATGCAAATCTTCACTGTTTCAGTCTCTTTCTTGCAATTACACGTTTTCATGAAGATCTGTCCATCAGCCAATCACTGCATTACTCATTTGCATATTCGAAATGCTTTTTAGTGTTACATGACTTTCTGTGCTTTTTCACAATTCAAATCAACTAAACAATGTCAAACATGTATTCAAACATGACGTTTCTCTATGTTTTACCCATTGTAGACCATTCACAAGCATTTTTAAAGTGAATTAAACATTATATTAACTAATATAAAGACATTTAAACATATTCACCTTCAATCAACACTGTAGCAGGACATATCATCCAATTGCGGGTGAACCTCGCGAGTTCATTTAATAATTAACCATGCAAAACTTTATCAAAAGGAAACAATTTCCAAAGCTTAAAATGCACTAACATGTATTCTTTCAACATCCATGCGGATTGGCATATAAAACAATCAACTAACCTGTGGAATAAAGACAGGAGGACTAGAGACAGGACAGGATGTGTGCATGATACGAGTTATGAAGTTGAACTCTATGATCAAGGCAGCAGAGGGTTGCCAGGTTTTCACAACAAAACCCGCCCAATTGCTACTCAAAACTAGCCCAATCGCGTTTTTTGTGTGTGTGGGGGGGGGGGGGGGGGGGGGGGGGGGGCAATCACAGCTCGGCCAGAGCCGTTGAGCTCGTAAAACCCCATTTTCCTCATAATCTCTAACTGTTTCTCCTCCATATCGCTTTAAAATATAGCATTGTTTGTAGAATTCAAATGTGTCAAAATGTTTTGTGGTCTGTGCCAATTTGCGCGTATGATCCGCTCTCGTGTCTCTGGACTGGAGCAGACTGTGCTCGTGCTGCAGCAGTTCACGTGGCACTAACATAAAAACGGACTTCATTCGTGTCAATGGAAAGCACTGTCTGAATTGCTCCCTATCTTCTATATAGTGCACTATGTTCCATTCACCATGTAGAAAATAGTAAATGTGTGAACAAATGACTGATTTCAGCCGCAGCTTCAGCGTCTGTTCATAGTGTAGGGGGCGGGACTTCAGATTCTAGAGAGCATTTGATTGGACAGAAGATTTGATGAGAAGCTGAAGAGCGATGTTATGTGATGTCATGAAAATCCGTGATCCATTTTAGCAGAAGTGAGAGACTAAGATTTGAATGCTTATATCTCATAAATGTGAGTTTTGTCATTGTGTTAGAACACACCAGATTATTCATAACATTAAGGCTAACATATTCATACTAAAAGCTAAAAAACTTAAATTTTGATTTCACAGGGACTATAATCACTATAGCTTCTGGCAGACACCAAGGGAATGTGCTGGCATTAGCTGTTGGATCGCAGGATTGTGCTGCTCACGTGAACAGCATCAGCCAATACTGAGCCGGCGTTCTGACGTACAACCTGGAAGCGCTGAATATAAAGAGTGTACGAGAATGACACAGAAGAGAAGATATTGTTGAATAAAGTCATTATTTTTGTTTTGTTTTTGCGCACAAAAAGTATTCTCATTGCTTCATAACATTAAGGTTGAACCACTGCAGTCACGTCGACTATTTTAACGATGTCTTTAGTACCTTTCTGGACCTTGAAAGTGTTGGTTATATTGCTGTCTATGGAGGAGTCTCGGATTTCATCAAAAATATCTTGATTTGTCTTCTGAAGATGAACGAATGTCTTACTGGTGTGGAACGATATGAGGGTGAGTAATTAATGACAGAATTTAAATTTTTGGGTGAACTAACCCTTTAAGTTTTATCAACTTAGAGGTTACCAAGTTTGGCACTCAATTTTAACTGTTGTTTAATATATTTGGCAAAAAGCTTGAGTTATAAAAGACGAAGTGTTACGCACAGGCTGTATTGGCTATGACTAGACGGCAAATACCAAAGAAGCTTTTCTCCGCTCCTCAAATACATAAAACATTAGCCTTTACACACATCGTATTTTGAATAAAAAACTCTACTTATTCAAAGAACCAGTTTTTTATTTACACTCGCACTGCAAGCAGAGACAGTCTCCAAAATGCATGCAGCACTTCATTCACATTTGAGGTGGGTGGAGCTTCTGTATGAGGTTTTGTCGAGGATCCACTCGAGTTACAAGGTTTAGTCACAAGCTCTTAATATAAACTTTAATTCAAGCTCTGGTATAAAGTATAGGCAAAAAAAAAAAAAAAAAAAAACTAACATTATTAACAGGTATTTTTTCTAATCAAACAGTTTTCAGAACGATAATGTTCAGTGCAGCATATGGACCGAATTATTACACATGAGTCAGGTGTGGGCCGGATCTGGGTTGTTTAAACAGAATATGTAATGTCCCCCCAGCCCCAGTGTGTAGGTGTAGGTCATACCTATTGTAAACATTTTGGCACAATACATTGTAAGTAAACAAAAAGATCATAGAAAATTCTTTTCTTTTCTTTTTTTTCTTTCTTTTTTTCTTTTTTCTTTTTGTCTGTACATTTGTTGGTATTTATGGTTGTAAATGTTAATGTTTTTATGGTGCTTTTAAACACTGGACAAAGGGCAACATTTGGAAATTAGCCTGTTGGCTATTACTGGCACATTTACAGAAATGTTAATAAATATGCACTCACTCGCTCACTCAAAAAATAAATAAATCTGGTTTCTCAATAACTCACCATGAATGTAGGTAATAACTAAAGCAGGGCTCGAAATCAAACCTTGAAAATCTGTATGTTTTCGATATTTACCCCCGGGTGTTATTTACCTTTATATATGCCAATTTTTTAACCTTATTAAACGCATGTGTTATCTATCGTCAAATTTTTACATTTGATCAATAAATTCAATTATAATAATAAGACACTTTAGGGCTGTTACAATCAAATTAAATCATTTAAACTGCAAAATTACAACTGCAATAAATAATGTTATGAGATTAAAGTTTTAAATATTTTTTTAATATACAAATAAGAAATGTTTGATAACAATGACACTTTTAAACATGAAACTAAACTGCCAGTAGGTGGAAGCATGTCACTTAATGAGTGAACCATTGAATCATTCATTCAACTGATTCATTCAAAACGCTAAATCATTAGCAATACTTTGAGAATGCACAGCAGTTCTGCTGTGATCTTTGTTTGGAACTATTTTCGTTGGTGAACATTTTGAATTTTTACCTCAGTATGTTTCTTCTGTGAGTTTCTTTATGTGTGTTGTTAAGCTCATTTGTTTTGATTTCTCCACAAAAGTCTCTCACAAAGAGACCTCAACAGTGTGACCTTGTTATTAAAAATACACTATCCATTATCAATGAATCATTGTCGCATTTCAATGCTTCCCTGGTGACATTGAACCCTATTGGCTTTCATTTTATGGACAAAAACACACAGAAAACACAAAGACATTATTTGAAATATCTACTTTTGTGTTCTACATAAGAAAGAAATTGAGACGGGTTTTGAATTACATGAAAGTGAATAAAAGATGACAGATTTTCATTTTTGGGTGAGCTATCACTTTAAGAAGGTTGGAATTTTGTAATTTCCTTATTCAACCTTCATTTATCATTAACTGGCAAGTCAATTCTGTAACTCCAAGAAGTGTGTAACTTTCATTTTCTCATGAAGACCCTGCCCTTCAGGTAAGCTATAAATTGGACACTGAAACAGAAACGTTATTTCATTCACCTCCTGATCAAAGATGGATCTGCAAATCTCAGTTTTTCTTCTGTTCGTTCTTTTCACTGCAGGTACAAAGACAAATGGTGTTTGTAATGTTTTTAAGTACAAATGCAGATCATTGATGTCTCACTGTCTCTCTGTTTTATTCCTAAAGGACACTCGCTCAGCTGTTATGAGTGCACGAGTCTGGATGATACTTGTGCAAATCCAATGGTAAAAACATGCCCCAATGGATCTCAGTGCATGAGTTATACAGCAGTGTCACAATTTGGTAAGTCCAGTATGATGGATTCAAATGTACTGTTATATTTGACTGATGGAGATGCTGGTATTATTTACTGGTGCTGAAACAGTACATGTCACACACAGTAACTGCTGGCAGAATTTAAAAAAAATTATCACAGAATATTGTATATAGATTACTGCTTTTAAATTGTTTTGCTATTAGACTGACTGCCTTAAATCATTAAGTTTAGGACCTAATATTTATACGGTGTTAGTACTATGAAATTCATTTGAGTCCACTAAAAAAAGAATGTCTTAAATTTAAAATAACACAAATAATAATTAAAATAAACACTCAATGTGTAATCTTGTGCAGTTCATATAGCTAATGACAACACACATGCCTGTGTTAACATTATTAGTAAAGAGTTTATCACTGCATCAGCACAGTTACTGCCTTTAAATAAAGCAATATACAGCATAGTGACAATGTTTCTTGGCTCATCCTCAACCTAACCCAACAAAGCATTAAACACTAGTAGATCTACTCTGTATCATCTTGTGCAAAAACACATAAAATAACACTTTAAGTCAACATTTACTCCCCTGATCAGTTATTGACTTCAAATATCTTCTCCTATCTGCTAATTCTTGCTGTCTTACTGTTCTTATCATGCTTGATTTAATAGCTTTTGACACTGTATCCCATCACATATCTCTTGTCTTTCATCTAAAGGCATCACAGGTAGTGCTTTTTCTTGGTTTACATCCTATCTCACTGATAGACAATTCAAATCTTCCACTTGTTCTCTCTCTCAAGGTGTCCCTCATGGCTCTGTTCTCAGACCTCTTCAATATTTATTTGTTACACCTTGGTTATTTTATCCGCTGTCATGGTCTCAACTATCATTGTTATGCTGATGACCTTCAAATTTACTGCTTGGTCCATTTCTACTATTCCTCTTGAATCATTATATGCCTGTATCACTGATATTAAAATCTGGTTAGATCACCATCTATCTTAAAAAAAGTCTGAACTGAGTTTTTCGATTGATGGGGCTGAATTAATTCCATCTCAAGCTATTTAAATCTGGGTGTTACATTTGATTCTTCACTTACATTTCAATCACATATAAACTCTATTTCCAAGACTGTATTTTACCACCTTTGAAATATTTCCTCACTGCGGCCTGCTCTCAGCCCCAAATACCCTGAAACTCCAGATCAGACTCAAGTGTGAATGGCAAAAATAAAAATCGCATGAAATTAGATTGACAATTCTGTTTTGAGCTACATTCATATGTGGTTTGAAATCCTATTCAAATCGCATTTCTGGAAATCTGTTTCAGTCTGCACTAATCGAATTTTGCGTGGTATAGCCTATGTCACTTTCTCAAGCCATGTAAAACACAAACATGTCAGATGTTGTTATACAAAACATGCTGAGTTGTTGTGCGAGTTGTTGCAGAAACAAAGTTGTGTTGTTCCAAGTGCCAATGAAGCCGAAAATTACAATGTTTTGAGACCGGTGGAGATGACAGGATGGAATAAAGTCATGCATACCAGCCTCCTATGCCTCAGAATATGCAGTAGTCCCACATGGTGGCTACACATTGTCATGTTGTAAATAAGACAACATCTCTGTGTTGCTGCTGTTATTGTCGTTTTTGCCGTATGCCCATGATGAATTGAGACTCCACTCTGGCTCAACATCCGGCTCCTCCCACCTTCCACTCTTCCATGGATTGTATTATATTCCCTGGACTCTTTGTGTTCTTTTCTTGCTCCAGCGTAAATGAGTACACCCCCTTTGAAAAGTAACATTTTAAACAATATCTCAATAAACACAAAAACAATTTCCAAAATGTTGACAAGACTAAGTTTTATATAACATCTGTTTAACTTAAAACATGAAAGTAAGGTTAATAATATAACTTAGAGAACAAAATTTTAAATTTTACTCATATTAGGGTGATGCAAAAATGAGTACACCCCACTGAAAGTCTCTGGAGCAAAGCTAAATTTTAGACTACAAATGTCTAATTTAACAAGAATTCAACCATAGGTGAGTCTAATTATTCATTACACAGGTGTCCAGCAGACAGTTGACTATAAAAGGGTGTTAAAACCCCTTCCCATTTCATGCTGTCAGCAATGGCACCAGATGGAAGAGAAATGTCACAAGACCTGTGTCACAAGCCGGGCTAGAACTCGGGTCTCTGGTGTGGTGGTTGAGATATCTGCCACAAGGCCACAGAGACTGTGATGTTGGACCCAAACGAAACACTCAAGGCAGAACTCCAGGCAATGTAGATTTAATAAAAAAAAAGTATTTTCAAGCAAAAATCCAACAAAAGTTCTTCTCAGACAGAGGTATTAATAACATAAGAGATAATGGAAAAAACCACATGGGAAAATAAAAACTCCACGAGGGGAGAAAACAAAACTAGAGAACATTAATAACCAAATAACTCAGAACACCTTACTTGAGATAGCTTGGAAAGACTTGGAGAGACAAAGCAGGAAGCACGCGGCCAAGACTCAAAAACCAAGTGAGGAACAAGGGGAAAAAACACAACTAAAATACCCTAGGAGAAACAAGGCACAGGTGACCTGGATAATGCTAACAAGGATCCATGTGGAAAAACTAAGGCAGAGGGGAACACAGGGGACCTCTAGAGGCATGGAGACAAACTACAGGAGGTAGGATGCTGACAGGACCCCCTCCTCTAGGAACGGCTCCTGACGTTCCTTCCAGAACACCCCGGCCTCCGGGTGCGAAATTCTCGGATCAAACTTGGGTCCAGGATGTCTTTGGCTGGAACCCAGGAGCGCTCCTCCGGCCCGTAGCCCTCCCAGTCCACCAGATACTGAAGTGAGTTCTGGACCCTCCGGGAGTCCAGTATCCGGTGTACCGTGTAGGCTGGCTGGCCGTTGATGATCCTGGGAGGTGGAGGGGGTCTGTGTGGGGGGGCAAAGGGAGAAGACAAGACAGGTTTTAGTAATGAGACATGAAACGTGGGGTTAATTCTAAGGGAACGAGGGAGAAATAAACGATAAGAAACAGGGTTAACTTTCCTTGCTATGCGAAAAGGGCCCATGTATTTCTGGGAAAGTTTCTTGGACTCGACCCGGAGGGGCAGGTTCTTCGTAGCTAGCCAAACTCTTTGACCGGCTCGGAAATTAGGGGCTGTCCGGCGGCGGCGATTAGCCTGACTTTGGTATCTCTGGGAGGTCCGAAGGAGGGTATGCCTAGCCTTCCTCCACGTTAGCCGACAGTGTTGGACAAAGCGCTGGGCTGAGGGAACACCAACTTGCGCCTCTTCCTCTGGGAATAATGGAGGGGTATATCCAAACTGGCATTCAAAGGGGGATAGTCCAGTGGCCGAGGACTGGAGGGTGTTGTGGGCATATTCAGCCCAAATGATATAGGTGGCCCAAGACGTGGGATTACTGGCCGCCATACACCGCAGAGTGGTCTCCAGATCCTGATTAATCCGTTCCGTCTGGCCATTAGACTCTGGATGGAACCCAGATGATAGGCTGGCAGTGGCCCCAATAAGCCTGCAGAAGGCTCCCCAGAACCGGGACGAGAACTGGGGACCTCGGTCGGAGACAATGTCCAGGGGAATACCGAATATCCGGAAGACATGGTTCATGAGGAGCTCTGCAGTCTCCTTGGCCGTAGGCAGCTTGGGCAGGGGAATGAACCGGGCAGCTTTAGAGAACCGGTCTACAACCACCAGGATGACTGTGTTGCCCTGGGATGGTGGGAGTCCCGTAACAAAGTCCAGAGAAAGGTGCGACCATGGCCTGCGGGGGACAGGTAAGGGACGGAGCAGTCCTTGAGGACGCTGACGTGTAGACTTTCCTTGATTGCACACGGGGCAGGCCTCCACATAGACCTTAACGTCATTTTTGATGGACGGCCACCAAAACCGCCTCTGGAGGAAGTCAAGTGTGCGAGCAGTTCCTGGATGGCAAGTCAAGGGAGACTCATGACCCCACTGCAAGACCTGGGCCCGGGCAGATAGAGGAACGAACAGGCGTCCAGCGGGACCACCTCCTGGATCGGGCTCACGGGCAAGGGCCTCTCGCACCACCCTTTCCAGTTCCCACTGAAGGGGCGCGACAATCCTAGACCTCGGAATAATCGATGTCAAAGGCTTCTCTTGTGTCTCGGGAGAGTAGGCTCGAGACAAGGCATCCGGCTTGACATTCTTGGTGCCGGGTCTGTAAGATAGGAGAAACTGGAATCGATTAAAAAACAGAGACCATCGAGCTTGCCGAGTGTTTAACCGCTTAGCCTGCTGGAGATATTCTAGGTTCTTGTGGTCTGTAAGAACCTGGAAAGGGTGCTGAGCCCCCTCGAGCCAGTGGCGCCACTCCTCCAAGGCAAGTTTTACCGCGAGCAATTCACGATCCCCCACGTGGTAGTTGCGCTCAGCATCCGACAGGCGGCTGGACATGAAGGCGCAAGGGTGTAACTTTCCATCCTCACCCCTCTGAGATAGGATGGCCCCTACCCCCACCTCTGAAGCATCCACCTCCACCACGAAAGGTTTTTCTGGGTCAGGGATCACAAGAATGGGAGCGGAAGTGAAGCGGCGCTTGAGATCCTCGAAAGCCCCTGCTGCCTCTGGACCCCAGTGAATCTTGGCTCCTCCTCCCTTGGTAAGCGCCGTCAAGGGGGCCACCACAGAGCTGAAATTCTTAATGAACCTCCTATAGAAGTTCGCAAAGCCAATGAAACGTTGAACCTCCTTGACTGTGGCAGGTATGGGCCAGTTGTGAACTGCCTCAACCTTCTTAGGGTCCATCTCCAGGTGGCCAGGAGTGACGATGAACCCGAGAAACTGAGCCTGGGTAACATGAAAATCACACTTCTCGGGCTTTACGTAGAGATGATTGTCAAGGAGTCTCTGGAGAACCCTGCTAACATGCCCCTCATGCTCCTCCAGTGACCTTGAGAAAATGAGGATATCGTCCAGGTATACAAAGACGAATTGATTAAGCAGGTCCCGGAGAACGTCATTAATCAGTGCTTGGAACACTGCGGGGGCATTGGTGAGCCCGAACGGCATCACGAGGTACTCATAGTGGCCCGTGGGGGTGTTGAAGGCAGTCTTCCATTCGTCCCCCTGCCGGATACGCACAAGATGGTAAGCATTGCGGAGATCCAGTTTAGTAAAAATGGAAGCCCCTTGAAGCAGCTCAAAAGCCGTGGCCATGAGAGGTAGGGGGTATCGATTCCTAACCGTGATCTTGTTGAGGCCCCGGTAATCAATACAAGGCCTAAGACCCCCGTCTTTCTTCTCAACAAAGAAGAAACCCGCCCCAGCCGGGGAAGTAGAGGCACGGATGATGCCAGCTGCCACAGACTCCTTAATGTAGGTATCCATAGCCGAGCGCTCGGGGGGAGATAAGGAGAAGATCCGACCCCTGGGAGGGCAGGAGCCAGGGAGCAGATCAATAGCACAGTCGTAAGTGCGGTGAGGTGGTAAGGAGGTAGCCCGGGACTTGCTGAACACTGCCTTGAACTGATGATAAACACTAGGGACTCGGGACAGGTCGACAGACTCTTGAAACTCAGAACTAGGAGCTGGGGGACTCTGACGCAGGCAGGTGAGTTGGCAAGTGGAACCCCAGCTTAGAATGGTGCTAGTGAGCCAGTCGATATGGGGATTATGTCTTCGCAGCCAAGGATGACCCAGGATAATAGGGTACTCGGGGGAGTCAATAAGATAGAAGGTCTCCTCCTGCTGGTGTTGACAGATAGTAAGTTGCAGGGACTGAGTGGCCTCTGTTACTTTGCCCGGTTCCAGAGGTCTGCCATCCAAAGCGGTAACTGCCTGGGGGTGAGGAAGAAGTTGGGTAGGGATCTTAAGTTCCTTAGCCAAGGTTAGATCCAGGAAGTTGCCTGCGGCACCAGAATCAATCATAGCCTGGACCAGATGCTGGTGGCCCTCCCAGGCCAAGGTAGCTGGAACAGCTAGGACGGCGTTAGCAGGAGGAGCTCTAATCTTCCCCATCACAGCCCTCCTGTTGCTGGGAGGGGACAGGCGTTTCCCGAAAGCTCGGGGCAAGTGGAGCGGAAGTGGCCGGAAGCACCGCAGTAAAGGCAACGACGCTCCCTCATGCGACGTTCCCTCTCGTTGGGAGAAAGCCTGGAACGGCCCAACTGCATGTCCTCCGGGGAATCATGGAGCTGTTCAGGAGCTGGGGAACCTCTGGACGAAGGAATACAAACTGGAGAAACAGACCTGCTCAGAGGAACTTGGGACTGAGACTCCTTGCGGCGAGCCGCCCTCCGCTCTCTCAGGCGATTGTCTAGGCAGATGGCCATTGCTATGAGGGACTCGAGATCCTCAGCTGGTTCTCGAGTGGCTAACTCATCTTGAAGGGGCTCAGACAACCCTCCCTGAAAGCAGACCCTCAGTGCCTCATCGTTCCATCTGCTCTTTGCCGCTATGGTCCGAAACTCAATGGCAAAATCTGCTGTGCTACGGGAACCCTGACGGAGAGTGAGTAGGCGCTTGGAAGACTCCCGACCACTGACAGGATGATCAAACACTCGCTTGAACTCTTCCACAAATGCCGCGTAGGACTCACAACAGGCACCCTGAGATTGCCACACTGCGGAGGCCCAAGAGAGCGCCTTGTCAGAGAGAAGGGTAATAATGTAAGCAATCTTGGAGCGGTCTGTGGGAAAACTTGAGGGTTGGAGCTCGAAGGTGAGGGAGCACTGGGTGAGGAAACCCTGGCAGGAACTGGGATCTCCAGTGAAGGGTTTTGGAGGTGGCAGTCGGGGCTCCACCACGGGAGAAGGCCTGTCGCCACTCTGAGGTGATACAGAGGAAGGTGAAGAACCAGGGAGGCGTTCAAAGAGCTGGCGGATGGAACTCATCACATCGGCCAGGAGTTGAGAGTGTTTGGCCATTAGCTCTTCTTGTCGGCTGAGAACGGCTTCATGGCGCTGAAAAGATGCCTCGTGTTGAGCAATCACCACCAATAGATCCTTGGAACCGAGTGTCTCTGGGTCCATGAGTGACTTGGTTTTTCTGTCACAAGCCGGGCTAGAACTCGGGTCTCTGGTGTGGTGGTTGAGATATCTGCCACAAGGCCACAGAGACTGTGATGTTGGACCCAAACGAAACACTCAAGGCAGGACTCCAGGCAATGTAGATTTAATAAAAAAAAGTATTTTCAAGCAAAAATCCAACAAAAGTTCTTCTCAGACAGAGGTATTAATAACATAAGAGATAATGGAAAAAACCACATGGGAAAATAAAAACTCCACGAGGGGAGAAAACAAAACTAGAGAACATTAATAACCAAATAACTCAGAACACCTTACTTGAGATAGCTTGGAAAGACTTGGAGAGACAAAGCAGGAAGCACGCGGCCAAGACTCAAAAACCAAGTGAGGAACAAGGGGAAAAAACACAACTAAAATACCCTAGGAGAAACAAGGCACAGGTGACCTGGATAATGCTAACAAGGATCCATGTGGAAAAACTAAGGCAGAGGGGAACACAGGGGACCTCTAGAGGCATGGAGACAAACTACAGGAGGTAGGATGCTGACAACCTGAGAAAGAAAATCATTTGGTGAGGCTACAAGAAGATCAGCAAAGCTTTACTTATCAGTCAGAATACTGTAGCAAAAGGGGTACAAAAATTTAAAAAAGATGGAACTGCAACCATCTCACAGAGACGTCCAGGTCGTCCACGGAAGTTATCACCTCGACAGGAGCGTCTTCTGATGAGAAGGGTTGAAGAAAGTCGGCATGCAAGTTCACTGCAGTTATCTAAAGAAGTAGAAAGCCAAACTGGGGTGACTATTTCCCGTGACACAATATGGCATACACTGCAGAGGAATGGCATGCATGGGTGCCGTCCACGAAAGCAGCCTCTCCTAAAGCCCAGGAACAAAAAAGCCCGCCTAGAATTTGCCAGGGCCCATGCTGACAAAGATGAAGACTACTGGGACTCTATACTCTGGAGTGATGAGACCAAGATAAATGCTTTTGGAACTGATGGCTTCAAAACTGTATGGCGTCGCAAAGGTGAGGAATACAAAGAAAAATGCATGGTGCCTACAGTGAGACATGGTGGTGTCAGTGTCCTTATGTGGGGCTGCATGAGTGCTGCTGGTGTCGGGGAGCTGCATTTCATTGATGGCATCATGAATTCACAGATGTACTGCTCTATACTGAAAGAGAAAATGCTACCATCACTCCGTGCCCTTCGTCGTTGTGCACTTTTCCAACATGACAATGATCCTAAACACACATCTAAGTTGGATTTCTGAAGAAGAACAGGGTGAAAGTGATTCAGTGGCTCCTGATCTGAACCCAATCGAACACCTATGGGGAATTCTGAAGAGACAAGTTGAGCATCACTCTCCATCCAGCATCCAGACTCTAAAAGAGGTCATTCTTGAAGAATGGAAAAAGATAGATGTTGCAAAATGTGGCCAACTTGTTCATTCCATGCCTAAAAGACTTGGTGCTGTCATTAAAAATCATGGAGGCCATACAAAGTACTAGATGTAGTAGTTTTTGTTGTGGGGTGTACTCATTTTTGCATCACCCTAATTTAAGTAAAACTGAAAAATGAAAAAAAAATGAAAAATAATCTAAGTTATATTATTAACCTTACTTTCATGTTATAAGTTAAACAGATGTCATATTAAACTTAGTCTTGTCAACATTTTGGAAATTGTTTATGTGTTCATTGAGATATTGTTTAAAATGTTACTTTTCACACACACGGCTACACTGCGAGATGCTTCAAGCGCCTTACATGCAACTTATGGCAGCCCACATTTTTAATGGCTATATCTGCTTGAGTGAATACCGTGTAGGCAGATCTAGTCCGCGAAGACCAAGCATATGCCCCATTTCTTATGCTCAACCAAAACTAAAGGGCCATCAAGTCCATCAAGTCCATCTTCCATCAAGTCGACTCCACCCTGGGGCCTCATCCTGGCTGGCCTCTGGCTTCTCTCGTCATCTCTTTGCCTCATGCATGATGGGGGATTTTCAACATGTTCTCCAACCAATACGCCTATATAGGTCATTTGTCACTTCCCTGAAATACGACCCATAGGAGCGTTTACTAAAGTTGCGCCCCTATCGACAACAGGACACTTTCATTTTAATGCATTGTTCCCTTTTATCTGCTTCATATTTTGGTTTCACGCAGCTCAAATGGTAGAGCATTGCAATATATAACAATTTGCAATCATGTGATCGTGGGTTCGATCGCAGGGAACACATGTGCACATAAAGTGTATATGCACTATAAATCACTAAGGGTAGGTCTAGGGTTGGGGTAGGTGTGGTCGTTAATAAAAAATGAGTTTTGCTAAATGGAAATAGGACAAATGGTGTAAAAAGTCCACATATTGCATTTAAATGAACACGCATTTTGATTGGTAACGACAGTCATACTTTGATTTATCCTGTGGTTTCATCTTTACCACCAGTGTTATTATGGTGGATGTCAGTATATGACAAAAGTAAAAAATTGTTATTAGTAGCAACTTGGCCTTGCTAATTCAGCAGAAAAAGGCTGTTGGATTTACTAGTGTTTTGTTGTTGTTGCTTTACAGTGTGTATATATATATAAATACATTTTCCATTAAAATAATATACAGTTGAACAAGTCTTTCCTTTATCATTCATGTTTTTAGGCAATATTACTTTTAAGATGAAAGATAAACGTTGTGCTTCTGGCTGTATAAGTGGATCCGTGAACACAGGCGATGAAAAGACGACTGTCTCCTGCTGTAACACAGACCGGTGTAATGACCAAGATGCTCCAGGTACTGTGCTTTCCTAAGCAAATGACTATCTTCTTTAAATGATCTTCTTTAAAGTCAACAATAAAGTTCTTTCAAAGGACATTCAATTAGGAAATAACAGAGTGTTTCTTGTTTGCCGTGTATTGATTGAATGGAGCAGTGACAAGGAGTAGTGTTTCAATAGATATATTTTGTACAGAAAATAACATAAAATAATACTTTTCCCCCCTCCTGTAGATTCCTTTAATGTCCCCAATGGAAAGACATGTTTCTCTTGCAATGGGCAGAACTGCACAAACATACTGAACTGTTCAGGGAGTGAAGACCACTGCTTCACATATGCATGTGAGAATCTGAAAATGGAAGAAGACTGGAAGAACAAAGAACACCAGTGAAGCTTAGACTAACCTTTGTTTTCTTTCTTTTCATTAGGGACTTTTGGAAACCAGTCAACTGTTTTAAAAGGCTGTCTCTCTAAATCTTTTTGTGATTCCTCAACATCGGATAGTAATGATACGGTCATCAGATGTTGTGAGGGGAACCTGTGTAACGATGCTGCCACCACAAGTGTCACCCCGAACACCATGTATAACGGTCATAACAGTGTCACCACAAACATTACATATAACGGTAATAACAGTGTCACCCAGAACATCACGTATAACGCTAATAACAGTGTCACCCCGAGCTCCACGTATAACCGTAATAACAGTGTCACTCCGAGCTCCACGTATAACGGTCATAACAGCGTCACCCCGAGCTCCACGTATAACGGTAATAACAGCGTCACCCCGAGCTCCACGTATAACGGTAATAACAGCGTCACCCCGAGCTCCACGTATAACGGTAATAACAGCGTCACCCCGAGCTCCACGTATAACGGTAATAACAGCGTCACCCCGAGCTCCACGTATAACGGTAATAACAGCGTCACTCCGAGCTCTACGTATAACGGTAATAACAGCGTCACCCCGAGCTCCACGTATAACGGTAATAACAGCGTCACCCCGAGCTCTACGTATAACGGTAATAACAGCGTCACCCCGAGCTCTACGTATAACGGTAATAACAGCGTCACCCCGAGCTCCATGTATAACGGTAATAACAGCGTCACCCCGAGCTCTACGTATAACGTTAATAACAGCGTCACCCCGAGCTCTACGTATAACGGTAATAACAGCGTCACCCCGAGCTCCACGTATAACGGTAATAACAGTGTCACCCCGAGCTCCACGTATAACGGTAATAACAGCGTCACCCCGAGCTCTACGTATAACGGTAATAACAGCGTCACCCCGAGCTCTACGTATAACGGTAATAACAGCGTCACCCCGAGCTCCACGTATAACGGTAATAACAGCGTCACCCCGAGCTCTACGTATAACGGTAATAACAGCGTCACCCCGAGCTCTACGTATAACGGTAATAACAGCGTCACCCCGAGCTCCACGTATAACGGTAATAACAGCGTCACCCCGAGCTCTACGTATAACGGTAATAACAGCGTCACCCCGAGCTCCACGTATAACGGTCATAACAGCGTCACCCAGAGCTCCACACATAACGGTGCTCAGAGTGTCACCCCGAGCTCCACGTATAACGGTAATAACAGCGTCACCCCGAGCTCTACGTATAACGGTCATAACAGCGTCACCCCGAGCTCCACGTATAACGGTAATAACAGCGTCACCCCGAGCTCCACGTATAACGGTAATAACAGCGTCACCCCGAGCTCTACGTATAACGGTAATAACAGCGTCACCCCGAGCTCCACGTATAACGGTAATAACAGCGTCACCCAGAGCTCCACACATAACGGTGCTCAGAGTGTCACCCCGAGCTCTACGTATAACGGTAATAACAGCGTCACCCCGAGCTCTACGTATAACGGTCATAACAGCGTCACCCCGAGCTCCACGTATAACGGTAATAACAGCGTCACCCCGAGCTCCACGTATAACGGTAATAACAGCGTCACCCCGAGCTCTACGTATAACGGTAATAACAGCGTCACCCCGAGCTCCACGTATAACGGTCATAACAGCGTCACCCAGAGCTCCACACATAACGGTGCTCAGAGTGTCACCCCGAGCTCTACGTATAACGGTAATAACAGCATCACCCCGAGCTCCACGTATAACGGTAATAACAGCGTCACCCCGAGCTCCACGTATAACGGTAATAACAGCGTCACCCCAAGCTCTACGTATAACGGTAATAACAGCGTCACCCCGAGCTCCACGTATAACGGTCATAACAGCGTCACCCCGAGCTCTACGTATAACGGTCATAACAGCGTCACCCCGAGCTCCACGTATAACGGTAATAACAGCGTCACCCCGAGCTCCACGTATAACGGTAATAACAGCGTCACCCCGAGCTCTACGTATAACGGTAATAACAGCGTCACCCCGAGCTCCACGTATAACGGTCATAACAGCGTCACCCAGAGCTCCACACATAACGGTGCTCAGAGTGTCACCCCGAGCTCCACGTATAACGGTCATAACAGCGTCACCCAGAGCTCCACACATAACGGTGCTCAGAGTGTCACCCAGAGCTTCCTGTTCCTCTGCTGTTCTCTATTCTCCTACTTCCTGCTGCACTGAATGCAGCAGCTCTTCAGATTCATATTTTCACTGAACTAGATTTGGAGTTCTGATGTGACATTATGAAATAAAATACAGGAATTGGGCAAAATAATGAGAACACCTATTATTATAGGGGTTAATATCATTTGTGTAGGCTACAGTGAAAAACAATTATTGCAATTATCTTTTTTTTTTTTTCTCAATTCTCTAGTATGTAGTGCCGTATAAGTGGTTTTCAGTAGTGTTTAGTACAAACTATGTGTGAAATGGGTGACTTGTCAGATGTCCAAAAAGGCCAAATCATCAGAGCCCATTTAACAAGAACATCTGTAACCTTGAAGGGTTAGTTCACCCAAAAATGAAAATTCTGTCATTAATTACTCATCCTCATGTCGTTTCAAACCTGTAAGACTTTCGTTCATCTTCAGAACACAAATGAAGATCTTTTTGATGAAATCTGAGAGATTTCTGTCCCTCTGTTAACAGCTACGCAACTGAAACTTTGACACTTCAAAAAGTTCATAAAGAGATTGTAAAACTAATCCATATGAATCGAGCGGTTTAGTCCAAATTTTCGGAAGAGACTTGATCACTTTAAATGATGAACAGATTGAATTTAGGCTTTTAATCACATATAAACATTCATCAGCGAACATTAACAGATGCCAAACTGAAACTGCTTGACATGCGAGAACAAACCTCTTGAAGAAGCTCGAACGTGCTGCAACATGAGAATGAACCTCATTGGTTCTCACACACATCAAGCAAACATGCTTGAGCTTCCATTTACATGTGAATATATGTCTAAATTCACTCTGTTCATCATATAAAGCGATCGAGTGTCTTCAAAAAATTTATACTAAACTGCTCATTTCATATGGATTCGTTTTACAATCTCTTTATGAACTTTTTGAAGCAAGTTTCACGTCTATGGAGGGACAGAAATCGCTCAGATTTCATCAAAATGATCTTTATTTGTGTTCCGAAGATGAACGAAAGTCTTACAGGTTAGGAACGACATGAGGGTGAGTAATTAATGACAGAATTTTCATTTTGGGGTGAACTAACCCTTTAACTGCCCAGATGTTGTGTGTTTTAAGAACAACAGTCTGTATGATTATGATGACGCACACAATATATTCAGTGTTCACAGTGTTTTTAGTGTGAGTTGTTATTATTTTATGTTGATGTAAAGTTTGTTTTTAAAGGGATAGTCCAGCCAAAAATGAAAATTCTGTCATCATTTACTCACCCTTATGTTGATCCAAACCTGTCAGAGTTTCTTTCTTTGTTTGAACACAAAAGAAGATATTGTAAAGAATGTTGGTAACCAGACAGTTGACAGTAGCCACTGACTTCCATAGTATTTTTTCCTACTATAGAAGTCAATGGTTAATCTTGAACTTAGTAAAACAATTACCTTTATTTAAAATGTTTCAAGCCTTCAAAAATGTTTTAAGTCTTTGTTTTCCTTCTGTTAACTTTTTTCTTAAACTTTTTAACTATTTAGCATTAAATCATACTCTCTCTCACACACACACAGTCCATAGTGAATATAATTCTAGTTTTGCTCACGTCTAAAATATTTAATCAGCTAGATGTTGCAGTCTCAAAAAATGTACAGATTGAACTCACTTCTTATCTAAAATAATCACAAACGACCAGAAAACTAACAGATCAAGATTATTTTACAACATCCTGGCCGAAATTAAATGTGTAAAAAAGTCTTTCATAGAAATTAATATTCATGAATAAAAAATGCTTTAATCCATGCATGCATTGAATATACTGTTATAACTGACATGAACACCTAATAAATGTAACTCAAAAAGTTGTTTGGACAAGGATTTGTACTTTGGGTGTGTGGTGATGAGGAACATTATTTATTTATGTTTAGTAAAAGTCTCACAGAGACACCTACTTCAAACCCTCATCAGCTAATCCATTTTTGGGTTGTACTCACATTATGATTAAAAATGACTAATTATGATTAATACAATTATCATGTATTTTTCCTGATTTCAGGTTAGTTTCTTCCGCTACACACAGTTTAATTTATTGGTTTTACTTATGATAAACAAATGAAGAATGAATCACGCAATTTTAGTCTGATTCTTTTCCTGGTGGATAAACATTAATTTAATAATTTCAAGGGATGTTACAAGCTGATTTGGCCTAAAGGCTTAGACTGACACACATAACCATCGCTTCATTCACCTCGGACAGACGGACTCGCTGGGAAGCTTCATCATTTCTGCCGATTACTCTAGGTAATGCTTATAGAGGTACTTTTATGCATGCAATTTAAATGGTAACCCACACAGTAATAAAAAAGTGGCGCAGATCTAAAGATCCTACTGATCTTAGCTTCTATCAGTCACTCCTTTCTTCTTTCTCTACAAATGTCTCCAATGCTAAAACCACGTACTATCACAATAAAATTAACAATTCTACTGATTCCCGCACACTTTTAAAAACTTTCTCTTCTCTTCTTTGCCCTCCTCCCCTCCCTCCCACATCAGCTCTTACAGCTGATGACTTTGCCACATTCTTCACACATAAAATAACAACCATCAGCCAATTCTCCACACCACATACACTGCAAAAAAATGCTGTTCTTACTTAGAATTTTTGTCTTGTTTCCAGTCCAAATATCTAAAAATTCTTAGATCAAGAAGCATTTTCTTGACAAGTAAAAATTATTTTCTTGTTTTTAGGAAAAATAAGTCAAAATTAAGTGAGTTTTTCCTTAAAACAAGCAAAATAATCTGCCAGTGGGGTAAGCAAAATAATCTTAATCCAAACTGAAAACAAGATTATATAGCTTATTTTTGGTTTGATATAAGATTATTTTGCTTGTTTTAAGGAAAAATTCACTTAATTTTGACTTATTTTTTCTGAAAACAAGAAAATAAATTTTACTTGTCAAGAAAATGCTTCTTTGATTTAAGAACTTTAAGATATTTTGACTAGAAACAAGACAAAAACTCTAAGTAAGAACAGCATTTTTTGCAGTGTAGACCCTTCCTATCGGAGCTTTCCACACAAATTCTTGTCCAAGCTCTTGTTCTTTCCAGACTGGACTATTGTAATGCTCTCTTGGCACGCCTTCCAGCATGCACTGTCAAGCCTCTACAACTGATCCAGAATGCTGCAGCAAGACTGGTCTTTAACGAACCGAAGAGAGCGCATGTCACACCTCTCTTCATCAGTTTGCATTGGCTGCCAATTGCTGCTCGCATCCAATTCAAGGCTCTAATGTTCGCCTACAGAACATCCACTGAATCTGCACCACTATACCTAAACCCACTACTTCAGACTTACGCGCCCTCCAGAAGCTTGCGTTCTGCAAGTGAACGGCGCCTTGTGGTGCCATCCCAAAGGGGCACAAAATCACTCTCACGGACCTTCTCCTGGTCTGTTCCTGGTTGGTGGAATGACCTACCACGCTCTATCCTAGCAGCTGAGTCTTTAGCCATTTTCAAAAAACTGCTAAAGACATATCTTTTTCGTCAACACTTGACCCAGTAATATAGCACTTTTTTTATTTATATTTTATTTTTATTTTTTCGATTTTCTATTCTTTCTCCATATATTTGCGTATATATATTAAAAAAAAAAAAAAAAAAACAACAACCTTGCTACGAGCACTTTACTGATGAAACTGTGACTTGACACGGCACTTGCATACTCATGTTGATTTGATTGCTTCTACTATTCTCATGTGTAAGTCGCTTTGGAGAAAAGCGTCTGCTATATGACTAAATGTAAATGTAAAAATTTGTTGATTAAAACAGATCTAATAGAACTAAATTGTGTGTCATGATGATGAAGACATGTCCACCTACTACTATTTCTTTCTAGCTTGTGAAAATGGAGGCTTTGTCTGCAGCAAACACTCAGTTCTCCCTCAACCTGTTCAAGAAGATCAGTGGAGGAAACGCATCAGGAAATGTGTTCTACTCTCTTGTCAGCATCTCCTCGGCTCTGGCCATGGTGTCGCTCGGTGCAAGAGGAAACACAGCAGCTGAGATGAGTCAGGTGATCTCACACTTAAGCATGTTTTTTAATGGCCATTCAGAATTCAAAATATATATATAACAGTAGCGTGCAGTGTTCTGAAATGAGGAGGCACATTTTTTATTTATTTATGAATCAATGTAAATTCATGTATTACTCTTAACGTTGACACATCTTCCTTGTTAAATGAACATTACTTTACATCAAAAAAGAAACCAAAGACAATTCTATTTTGAAATTTTACATTAACAATGTAATGTTCTATTTATCAAGACCAAGTCAATCTCATCAAGTTAGTGTTTTAAGCATTTCTACATTCATTCCAAAATAATAATAACTAAAGGCAATAATAATTTAAACAATATATTTTATTTGTGTATTGATGTTTTTCTTTTTAATTGTCAACTTCGTCTCGTCTGTCACAGACACGAAGATGTATTTGCACCAAGCTGATTGCACTAAAACAACCCACAGTCATCATGCTATCAGTCCATTTCAAGTTTGATTTTGACGTGACATAAAGCGGTGATATCTAACTGGTGGAGAAAAAAACACAAGGTGAAATCCAGCATGAGATGACATTCTTACAAATAAAAGTTATTTCATGTTTTTTTGCAGCACTTTCAGCAAAACTGTCTTTTCAAAGGCCATGTTTGACTTCATGGGTTCCTGAATTGAGCTATGTGCTCAAAGTGAACAATGTCCATTTGTATTTTAGAGAAGATCAAGGACTTGCTGCCATATGGAGTCCTCGATACACTGACGAGACTGGTCTTGGTGAACGCCATCTACTTCAAGGGGAACTGGGAGAAGAAATTCCCAAAGGAAGCCACCAGTGATGGGCAGTTTAAGATGAACCAGGTTCACATTTCATGCTCTTGTTTTTTCTACATTATTTTAAATTGTTTATTCAGTAACAGTCATGAAATATGAGAGTTTATAATGTATTTCCATTAATATTTGGCAGAATCTAACTAAACCAGTGAAGATGATGTATCAAAAGGCACAGTTTCCTCTGGCCTTCATCCCAGAGATTAACAGTCAGGTTCTGGAGCTGCCGTATGTTGGGAAGAATCTCAGTATGTTGATAGGTTCCATGGATGTTAAAGGTTCTTAATGGAACCATCAATGCCAATAAAGAACCTTTATTTTTAAGCTTGTAAATGATGTTTTGTTTCATTATTGGTTAATGGCAAATATAATTTCTTTGTATTCATGTTAGTTTCATGTGGTTAAAAACATTTATACCATTTTTATGTAAAACATATATTTACATGACTCTCCTATCCAGCTTGAAAAGGCACTGACCTACGAGAAGCTCATGGAGTGGACCAAACCCAGCAAGATGATTCTAGAGGAAGTTGAAGTATCTCTGCCCAAATTTAAGATGGAGGTAACCTATGATGACATGAGGAGTCTTCTCATCAGCATGGGAATGGAGGATGTTTTTGACCCGCTGAAGGTGAATCTTTCAGGCATGTCCTCCAACAACGACCTGGTGCTGTCGAAGGTGATTCATAAAGCCTTTGTTGAAGTAAACGAGGAAGGAACTGAAGCGGCTGTAGCCACCGATGCTGTTGTTGCAGTACGTTCATTTGCAGAGATGTTCAACACAGATCACCCGTTCCTTTTCTTCATCCGGCATAATCCCTCCAATGCCATTCTGTTCTATGGACGCTTCTGTTCTCCTTGAAGATAGTGATGATGGCATGATCATTCTAGATGACTGTGTTCCTCTGATAAATAAAGTCACTAGTAAATAACTGAGTGAAATTTTCTGTATGCATTTTCTTTCACAGCATTGCTTCTTGAAATCATGTGAGCTAATTGTTTACACATTTACTTATTTACTTGCAATTTTTAAAGAGGACATTATTGACAAATACGTATATATATATATATATATATATATATATATATATATATATATAAGACAATTTTGCTATCGTGATACTATTGTTACATCCCTAATATATATATATATATATATATATATATATATATATATATATATATATAGGTATAACAAAATGTGAAATTAAAAAGTGTATAAGTCACTCGTTTTTCTAAAGGAACGCTGTCCAACAGCGACACCCGCAGGTGAAGTTACAGTGGAAGTCTGCGTCTCTGGTGCCTCCTCTCAGCTCATAGAAAATCAACAGACCCCCTAAAGCGTCCGGTGGGTTTAGTGGGGGGTAATTGAGAATGAATGGGGGAAAGTCACGTGAGAGGAGGCAATGCCTCCATCGCGTTATGAATGATTGTGTGATAAATCCCGCCTATTGTTTACGTGCATGTTCCATGTGTCAATCTGAATAAACAAAATGATGGCATCAATGGGAGGACTAATTAAAAAGTAAGTAAACAGCTCACCCACTTAGATATCACCGCTTTATGTCATGTCAAAATCAAACTCGAAAAGACCTGAAAGCATGGTTACTGCGGGGTTTTTAGTGAGCAATCAGCTTGGTGAAATTAAAGATACATCTTCGTGTCTGTGACAGACGGTGTTTACCGAGCGTGACTGATGTAAGTTTACTATTAAAAAGAACAGCTGAACATCAGTACACAAATAAAATATATTGTTTTTTAACTTGTTACTGCCTTTAGTTATTATTTTGGAATAAATGTAAAAATGCTTAAACCACTAACTTGATGAGACTGACTTGGTTTTAATTAATAGAACATTAATTATATTGTCAATGTAAATATACAAAATAGCTAAATAGCAGCTAGAGGGGCCTTTACCCTCCATTTATATGTGACCCTGGACCACAAAACCAGTCATAAGGGTCAATTTTTTGAAACTGAGATTTATACATTATCTGAAAGCTGATGCTGATAAATAAGCTTTCCATTGATGTATGGTTTGTTAGGATAGGACAATATTTGGCCGAGATACAACTATTTGAAAATCTGGAATCTGAGGGTGCAAAAAAATCAAAATATTAAGAAAATCACCTTCAAAGTTGTCCAATGTATCCACTTACAAAAATACATTTTTGATATATTTATGGTAGGAAATTTACAAAATATTTTCATGGAACATGATCTTTACTTAATATCCTAATGATTTTTGGCATAAAAGAAAAAATCATAATTTTGACCCATACAATGTATTGTTGGCTATTGCTACAAATACACTCATGTGACTTATGAGTCCAGGCTCACATATAATCTCAATAGTGATATCAAATTTGTCACTTTATGCAAATACTTTTTGTAGTGGCAAAACAATTGTATTGTGAGAGTTACTGATGCTAGCTATCTGACACATGCAAACAAACAAAAATGTCGAACAATGAGAAAGTCCATGTTGCATTGAAAAGACTGTATGCACCTACAGCGCCCTCTTGTGGCCTTGAGTCGCGCTGACAGATTTATCATCTTTACCTTTTTTGCCTGTAGAGGGGGTTCAAACGCAAACAGAAATGCACAGTCAGAAGGTATGTAGAAAGACACAGTACAACTGAAATGTCTTATGTTTCATGTAATCGTCCAGTCTCATTCGCGGAAAGAAAAAATAGCACCACTGAATCAAATACATCAACAAAACTGAGACTTTCCTTTTTCAATAACTCAGCAAAACTGTTTTATTTATAGCCTACATGTGGATTCTGCTTTATATGCAGCTGTTTGTAAATGTTTGTATATAGAGCTCAGGTTTTGTAGATTATTATATCTGAAAATAAATAATTTAATTTGATAGTTTGAACTTTGTTGTTACTTTTAATATTTTAGTAATGTACCAAGTTCCCTCATTTTGCAGCAATTTTTTTATTTTAAGAAAAAATTAGCATGTTTAGCAATATTAGCAATATTTAACAGGACTGTGGGATATCAAAGGCAGCGAATGATATGTTTATGATGCCTTCAAAAATCAGTCAGATGAAGGTATCGCAGGAGACAGGAAGTGAAGCTAACAGGTTAACTAGCTAACAGTGGCAACACAAGCTGGTGAATCCAGTATTCAAATTTAGTGTTATATAATGCTGTAAGTGTGAAAATGTAACTTGTCACATAATAATTGCTACTTGATTCTGTGCTGAATTTTTCTAGTACAATCGTAATTTGTTTTCACTCAGATTGTTTTGCTTGCAATATCATTTGTATTAAAAATTGTTTAAAATAAGCTAAATTGTGTCTTTTCTCTTCTGCTTTGCAGCTGTGAGATGATTCATGTTTGTTTTTTACTCTCACTGCTGCTTCCTACTTTCACATTTTTTAGAATTAAATTTTCCATCAAAACAATGTGCAGTTGAACTGGTCTTACCTGTGAAAGCAAAAAGCAAGCTGTCATTTATCAACACAATAAGAACAAGTTCATATTGCATGGAAAAGACTTTATGCACCTACAGCGCCCTCTTGTGGCCATGAGCTGCGCTGACAGATTTATCATTTTTGGGTATCAGAAGGTGTGTTACGTACGGAGCCCTGCACATGACATGCAAGAAAAAAAAAATTAATCGTGCGCACGATTTACTAATTCGTTCCCTCGATTTACTAATTCATGTGCACAATTTACTAATTCGTTCCCTCGATTTACTAATTTGTGTGCACAATTTACTAATTCGTTCCCTCGATTTATTAAATGTACATGATGTGCATGATTTATAAATCGAGGGAACGAAATAGTAAATCGAGGGAACGAAATAGTAAATCGTGCGCATGATTTAGCCTACTATTTTTTTCCTGCATGTCATGTCCGGGGCTCCGTTATGGACAGCACTGAGCACAACAATTGAGGATCCAAATGCAGTTTATTAATATCACAATCCAAAATCACAGTCCATAAAACAGGCAGTAGGGTCATGGCTGAAACCCACATTTTCAGCCATGGCCAAAACGCTAGGGAAGCGTTCCCAGTCCATGGAGGCGAATGCTACGGAGACCACACCCTGCCCCTGCCACACCCTGCCCTCGACAGCACATGGCGCGCAAGAGGGGTGAGAGGTTTGTGGGGGTGGACCCGATGAAGAAGCTCCCACTGTAACCCTTAGATCTCCCAAAGTGCTAACCAGACCCGCGGCTCTACTGAGAGAAGCCACGGGGGGCTGGGTAGCAGCAGAGGGGACTCATGCCTCCGTGTTAAAGAAGGAGAGTCGCGATCACAACGGCAACATGGACATGCTCTCACAGTGAGAGCATGTACCATCCACGTGCGCTTTCTCAGCGTGCTGTTTGCCCAGGCACGTGAGACAGCAATCGTGGCCGTCAGATGAGGTCAGGAAACAACCGCATCCAGAAACACAGGGGCGAAAAGACAATCTCAATCTTGAAAAAGAAGCTAAACACCCGTGCTTGCTCTTTTACGGACTGCTCTTTTAGCTGAAGCGCTCAGGGATGAAATGCTGCACTGCCTGTGAAAACAAATTGTGATTGCACACGTAAATTCAGCAAATCAAGTAGAAATTAAGTAGAAATTAAAGCTGCAAGCAGCGACGATAGGGCCCTCGCACCCGGGTTCACCGCCACCTGGTGGCCTTAGGAACAGTGAACAGTGGGCAACATGCATCTAAGCGAGTAAATACAAGGGAAATATGGCAAAGTAATTTCAAATTGCCAGACTTCCTGCTGCCAATATGTGGCGCTTTGACTGTAACTGAATATTGTCATGTAGATGTCTTCAGGCCAGGACTCTTATCACTCATGTGAAGTTTGGGGCAGATCGGACATTGTGGCTGTTTCTCAATATGCGTTCTTAAGCAATCTTGCGTCCTTGTCTTCTGGCTCTACGTCATCATCAACCGTCGAAGTTCAGTTCCAATACTCAAGAACGCAAGAACAGAGGACGCATGAAAGTGCCCGGATGTGTTCTTGATATCGAGGATGCATCGAATGCAGACTTGAGAGAATCGAACTGCGGTCGACATACGGAAGCCTGTAAGCTTTAAAGTTCTCGTTCTCACTCATGAGATTCCCACTACAAGCTCGCATATACGTGACGGCTTATGAAAGTAAACATTTGTCCGTTTGTTTTGCTTAATTTTAATAAAGTGATAACCTGAAGAAAGCCTGCAGTATTTTTATTGGAATATAAAAAAGAATCTTAACTTTGACAAAGCATGTAACAAAAAGGCTACTCATTTCCATAAATACACGCGGTGAAATAAAAAGATATAAAATTATATGAAAACAATGTCTATAATAATATGAAAGAAATCCATTAATAGGTTATGACATTTGTTTGTGATGTTATGTTGTATTTATTGTGCATTAGCCACTTATAAGATGCTGGGACGGTCAGTTGAGCAACAAGATCGCAGCACATCTCAATTCTCAAATGATGCATTCCGTGTCCTCGCATCCTTCCGAGTTTGTTCTTTCAAGGTCGCCTGGCAAGACCGGACTCCACGAGAACGCAAGTCTGTTCTTTGCATTCTTAGAATTGAGAAACAGCCTGTATGCCTGAGTTACAACAGCTTCATCATTCATGGCGAAACATCAGACTTTGTCAGTCCACCCAGGACACACCCTTCAGAACTCTAGATTTTCACAATTTAACATCACTAAGGCCTCAAGATTAGACTGACCATATATGATGTTTAAATGTCTATGAGGAGTTAATCACAGTGTAAAACATGTCATTTCCTATTACCCACAGGTGGCGCTATGACTGTAAATGAATATTGGCATGTAGATGTCTTCAGGTCAGGACTCTAATAAAACATGTGAAGTATGGAGCAGAGCCGACACTGTATGCCCGAGTTACAACAACTTCCTGTTTCGTGGCAAAACATCGAATTTTGTCAGGCCGCCACAGACACGCCTTTTAGTGAAAACTCAAGATCTTTGCAATTTAACATTGCAAAGGCCTTTAGATTAGACTGACCAAATATGACCTTGATCTGATTAAAGCTCTAGGAGGAGTTCGATAAAGTACAACAAGTGGAAATGGCAAAAATTGCACAAATTGCACAAATTTTGCAAAGTTAATTCAAAATATCTGACTTCCTGTTGGTTTTCAGAGCTTGCTCCACTTTTTTGCACTTTTTTGTAGGTATTGGGCTGTTAGATGTGTATACCGAATTTCATACTTGTACGTGAAAAATAGCGTCAGGGGCACTTAGTTGAAATTTTGTAGGTGGCGCTATCAAGCCATTTTGCCACACCTACTTCTGAAACCCATATCAGACGTAAATTTTCACCACTTCTGACACTTCTGGAAAGTTTCATGAGTTTTCAAGCATGTTTAGGCCCTCAAAATGTGATTCCCCTTTCATGGCGAAACATCAGACTTTGTCAGGCCGCCATGGACACACCCTTCAACGAAAACTCAAGATCTTTGCAATTTAACATCGCGAAGGCCTTAAGATTAGACTGACCATATATGATGTGCTTCTGGTTAAATCTCTATGTGGAGTTAATCACATTGTAAAACATGTAATTTCCTGTTGCCCGCAGGTGGCGCTTTGTCTATAACTGAATATTGCCATGTAGATGTCTTCAGGTCAGGACTGTAATAAAACATGTGAAGTTTCGGATTGTATGCATTGTATGCCCGAGTTACAACAACTTCCTGTTTCATGGCGAAACATCGAAATTTGTCACGGACACGCCACGGACACGCCCTTCAGCGAAAACTCTAGATCTTCACAATTTAACGTCACCAAGGCCTTTAGATTAGACTGACCAAATATGACCTTGATCTGATTAAAGCTCTAGGAGGAGTTTGTTAAAGTACAATGTGTGGAAATGGCAAAAACTGCCACACTTTTGCAGAGTAAATTCAAAATATCTCAATTCCTGTTGGGTTTACAGATTTTGGGACTTTTTTGTAGGTATTGGTCTGGCGCTTAATTGAAATTTTGTAGGTGGCGCTATCAAGCCATTTTGCCACACCTAATTCTGAAACCCATATCAGACGTAAATTTTCACCACTTCTGACGCATGTGCAAAGTTTCATGAGTTTTCGATTATGTTTCAAG
Organism: Ctenopharyngodon idella; assembly: GCF_019924925.1. Lineage (NCBI taxonomy): Eukaryota > Metazoa > Chordata > Actinopteri > Cypriniformes > Xenocyprididae > Ctenopharyngodon > Ctenopharyngodon idella. The sequence continues at coordinate 32,605,209 of NC_067235.1, forward strand.
CATGCGATTCATTTCAGAGAAGAAGAATAATTGGCCGAGCAATTACAATAGGGTCCTCACACCATCGGTGCTCGGGCCCTAATTAAGTGACAAGTTACATTTCCACTCTTATGGCATCTGACTTCCTGTTGGTTTTCAGAGCTTGCTCCACTTTTTTGCATCAGTTAATTATAGCACTACATTGTGCTATAATTAACCAAAATAAGCATTACTGTACCAGCGTCACTAATTATAAACCAGTAAATTTTATTTCCGACATATACGCCTACAAAAGTTCTTATTGAGAATTAACCGTAAGTGGAATAATTGACTCGGGGCCGTTGAATCTTCTTCGCTTCGTGGTTGCATTACCACCCCAGGTGTGTGTTTTTTTATCTAATTATTCATTGACCAATGTCATGTTGTTTTTCAGTTGCAAAATATTTTACTGACAAACTCGTGGGGCACCGCTGACATCAAGTTTCCATGTGCATGTATTATTCTGTGTGTGTCTGTATGGCCCTATGTAAGTGTGTTTGTATGGGAGATAGGCCTGCATGGCCCACATTTACCAGACCTACATCTTTTGAGTTTGCAGCCTGCAGAATACCTAAGATCATGCAACATCCTAAAATATTTAAATCACTGTTCATGATTTAAAAAAATAATAATAAAAACCTAGTTAGGTATGTTTTAATAATTTAATATTTTTAGGTCACTGCAACACTACAGAACTGATATGCAAATAGAATGAAAAATAATCTTGGCCTGACTTCTCAAGAACTCCACAAGTCACCATGCTATGTGGGCTGTAAGATTTACGCTGTAAATATGTACACAGATAAATCTATTTCTGCAAGTTCATTATTGACCTGTTCAGGCTGGGTTTTGGTGTTTGGTATTGGTTTGATGCTAGTCTCGTGTAGCCAGACCTTCAGACTGACAGTAACTTAGATCCAAAATATCTAAGTTACTTTTTCAAATAATTCTCTCTGACTCTCTTTTTACTCTTTAAGAGTGCATGAGTCTGATGGATTCTTGTGAGAAACAGGCTATACAGTATGTCCCACTAGAGATGTCAAGTACATGAGTGTTAACACAGGCTGGTGAGTCCAGTATTGAAATGTAGTGCTATAATTAACTGATGCAAAAAAGTGGAGCAAGCTCTGAAAACCAACAGGAAGTCAGATGCCATAAGAGTGGAAATGTAACTTGTCACTTAATTAGGGCCCGAGCACCGATGGTGTGAGGACCCTATTGTAATTGCTCGGCCAATTATTCTTCTTCTCTGAAATGAATCGCATGCTTGAAACATAATCGAAAACTCATGAAACTTTGCACATGCGTCAGAAGTGGTGAAAATTTACGTCTGATATGGGTTTCAGAATTAGGTGTGGCAAAATGGCTTGATAGCGCCACCTACAAAATTTCAATTAAGCGCCCTTCGTGCTACGTTTCACGTACAGGTATGAAATTCGGTAGACACATGCAACAGACCAATACCTACAAAAAAGTCCCAAAATCTGTAAACCCAACAGGAATTGAGATATTTTGAATTTACTCTGCAAAAGTGTGGCAGTTTTTGCCATTTCCACACATTGTACTTTAACAAACTCCTCCTAGAGCTTTAATCAGATCAAGGTCATATTTGGTCAGTCTAATCTAAAGGCCTTGGTGACGTTAAATTGTGAAGATCTAGAGTTTTCGCTGAAGGGCGTGTCCGTGGCGTGTCCGTGACAAATTTCGATGTTTCGCCATGAAACAGGAAGTTGTTGTAACTCGGGCATACAATGCATACAATCCGAAACTTCACATGTTTTATTACAGTCCTGACCTGAAGACATCTACATGGCAATATTCAGTTATAGACAAAGCGCCACCTGCGGGCAACAGGAAATTACATGTTTTACAATGTGATTAACTCCACATAGAGATTTAACCAGAAGCACATCATATATGGTCAGTCTAATCTTAAGGCCTTCGCGATGTTAAATTGCAAAGATCTTGAGTTTTCGTTGAAGGGTGTGTCCATGGCGGCCTGACAAAGTCTGATGTTTCGCCATGAAAGGGGAATCACATTTTGAGGGCCTAAACATGCTTGAAAACTCATGAAACTTTCCCGAAGTGTCAGAAGTGGTGAAAATTTACTTCTGTGGGTAGGTGTAGGTCTACGCTTTAGGTGGTTGCAACAATAAAAAAAATAAATAAAAAAAAGTGCTATATAGCACTAAAATTGGTTCTTGGCTCGTAATCATAGGGACACCATATCTACTTTTGTGTTCTACAGAAGAAAAAAATTCATGCAGGATTTGAATGACATGAGGGTTAATAAAAAATTACAGAATTTTCATTTTTGGGTGAACTATCACTTCAAGAAGGTTGGAAATGTGTAATTTCCTTATTCAACCTTCATTTGTCCTTAAGTAAATTATGTAAACTGAAGTTTCTGCTCCAAGAAATGTGTAACTTTCATTTTCTCAGGAAATCTGTGTAATTTCCTTATTCAACCTTCATTTGTCCTTAAGTAAATTATGTAAACTGAAGTTTCTGCTCCAAGAAGTGTGTAACTTTCATTTTTTCTCATGAAGACCCTGCCCTTCAGGTAAGCTATAAATTGGACACTGAAACAGAAACGTTATTTCATTCACCTCCTGATCAAAGATGGATCTGCAAATCTCAGTTTTTCTTCTGTTCGTTCTTTTCACTGCAGGTACAAAGACAAATGGTGTTTGTAATGTTTTTAAGTACAAATGCAGATCATTGATGTCTCACTGTCTCTCTGTTTTATTCCTAAAGGACACTCGCTCAGCTGTTATGAGTGCACGAGTCTGGACGATAGGCCTAATTGTGCAAATCCAACAGTAAAAACATGCCCCAGTGGATTTTCTCAGTGCATGAGTTATACAGAAGTGTCACAAGATGGTAAGTCCAGTATGATGAATTCAAATGTACTGTTATATTTGACTGATGGAGATGCTGGTATTATTTACTGAAACAGAGGAAATTTAACTTGTCATACATCATAACTGCTGTCAAAATTTAAAAATTCAATCACAGAATATTCTATATAGATTACTGCTTTTAAATTGTTTTGCTATCAGATTATGCTAACAGCAGTATTTGTTAAAAAACAGTCTGAAATAAGAAAAATGCAAAATTTATAATATATTTATAATACTTTAAAACGTAATTTAACTGTTAAAGACTGTAAAATGCTACAGAAAAAAAAGTTAATTAGTTAACAGTAAGTTCCCTTTACTCTAAAACTTGTGTTGTAAAATAACAGTAAAATATCAGCAGCAGTGGTTGCCAGTAGTTTACTGTTAATTTATAGCTCTCCTACTGCTCTCTTATAGCTCTCTTCTTTACAGAATATTACCATAATAATACTATGGAAGTTAACTCATCTCATTTGGGGAAACTGATTGACTCAAATCATTAAGTTTAACACTGTGGAGTCGGCGGTATTGCCGGCGATACCACCTTGCTTTTTCTTCTTATCAGTCTGAAAGAGACTCAAAATACTCTGTCAATTTTGGACAAACAGTTAAGAGTTATACACCATTCTAATCTGTGAAATGTCTTCTTTTATTTGTGTGCACTCAAAGTAAAAACAAAATGTTGTACTTTTTGCAAAATAAAGAAACCTAACGTGATGCGTGATCTCTCGTCTCTCTCTGAACTAAGTCCAATCTGATAGTTTTCAGAAAATGAACTGTAACTTAGTGAATACTAATCACACAAAAATGAGAAATGTGTCTAAATAACAGTTGAAATGTCAGGTTTTAAATCGTGTAAGTTAAATCGAAAACAAATATTCTGTTTATGTAATCTGTATGAAAAGAGAGACATGTCAGACGTCCATGAGTCAGCTCATTATCCACTAATTCGGCCACGCCCACGAAGCGCGAGCCCTATTCAGAAGCAAATTCTGAGGCGATACATGCAACAGATTGAACGCTCATGTCAGTTAGGACAAATGCATCAAGCTTAGTCAGTTTCATGTACTTTTCATCGTTTTGAAATCCGGTGAAGAATAATTCTAAAAGGATTTACCTCAGAGGAAGAGCACGACTGGTTTCACTTTAATTTCGAGGATCAACATTGTGAAAGGTAAGTTTTTTTTTATTCTTAAGTTCTTTATTCTAATTGTGATTATAGTGTCTGTAAATATTAAACCGCAAAAAGACTGTTTAAATATGAATCCTACAAGTTTTGTGTGTCTCAGAATGAATTAATGGGGCAGATCGACGCCCGGTTTCGTTTACTACACAAACTATATTGCTATACTGAGATGAGTGAAATCAACTGAAATACGTAATGAATACTGAAATAAAATGTGTCCCGTACTCATCATTGCATTTTAAATGAGATGGTGGGTTGGTCATCATTAACTATACATAGAAAATAGCACTGGTTTATTTATAAAGCAATGTTAGGTAAACTTCCAGCTAATCTCTGTACTCTTCTTTGTCTTTGTTCTGGCAATTACCAGCTACACTCTTCCAAGTGTTTGCTTTTTAACATACCTCTGGTTTGTACAGAACTGGGTTGAAATGTCTTCTCATGACATTTCAACCCAGTGCAATAATACGTGCATGCATAAGATCTAAAAATCATGTTTTCTGTTAAGAGTGGACATTAACGTTAATACAATAGTTAATATGATTAGTTATCAGCATGCTCACAGAGGTTTTTTTTTCTTTTATCTCACAGATTTGAGCATCATAGTGACCAGATATTGGCCCACACTGGACATTCTGAATGAATATAATGGTGAGATCACTGACTGGAAGCAGGAAAGATTTTTTTTTCTCCAGTGCATAGAAACACCAAACACCTTGGAATGTCAATGCTCACTTATATCTTTGAACAGGATTTATTTCCAGGTAAAACTGTAAACTCAAAATGTGCCCTCATTTATTCAAAATGTGTCTCATTTATATTGTTAACTATATTCTTGTTACGTACAGAAGGGAGCGGAGACACAGGTAAGGGTAATCAGGTTTATTTGAGGTAAAACAGAGCGTGCAAGCAGAGTGCAGGTGAGTTGTAGCAGATGATAGAGTTGACGAGACGTGGTACTGGAACTGATACTTGTCTGTGTTGTTTTAGGAAGCGAGGATGCAGAGAGGCGTGGAACAGACGAACACACTGGAGATCACAGGAGACGCTGGAGACAGGTAAGTAGTCGTTTTTCGGGAGTCCTGGAGGTAAGTATAACACTGGTATGTGTTAACGAGACCGGACAGTGACTGTGTGATCTGGCGTGTCTTTTATGTGGCTGTGGTGATGAGTGCTGAATGAGCGTCAGGTGTGGCTTGTCAATACTCAGGAGAGGGAGTGCGATGTGATTGGGTGAGTGTAGAGCCTGGCGTGTCTGTGACATTACCCCCCCCCTCCACGGTCCGCTCCTGAGGACCGCGGACCCCGACGTCGTGGTGGTCGACCTCTGCCTCGGGGAGCTGGTTTGTTGGGATGTCTGGCATGGAAGTCGTCAAGGAGGCTGGGATCAAGAATATCATTCCTCGGGACCCATGAACGTTCTTCGGGACCGTATCCTTCCCAGTCAACTAGGTACTCTAGGGACCCACCACGACGCCGGGAGTCCAGGATGTCTTTTACCTGGTAGGCTACCCCGTCTTCTACGATGAGTGGAGGAGGGGGATCCTCAGTGTCGCCAGGCTCTGTGGAGGGAAGGACAGAGGGATGGTGAGGTTTAAGGAGTGACACATGGAAAACTGGGTGAATGCGATACTCAGGAGGGAGTTGCAGGTGATAGGTGACGGGTTGACTTGCCGGATGATGGTGAAGGGGCCAACGAATCTAGGACTCAGCTTCCTACAGGGCAGGCGCATCCTGATGTCCCGCGTTGACAGCCATACCTTCTGTCCTGGCTGGTAGTTGGGTGCGTGGGAGCGTCGAAGGTCGGCTGTCAACCTGCGCCTGCGTAGGGCTCGTTGGAGTTGCAGATGTGCTGAGTCCCAGACCCTCTCGCTCTCCCGGAACCAGTAATCCACCGCCGGGACGTCTGATGGTTCCCCATCCCAGGGGAACAGTGGGGGCTGATAGCCGAGTACGCACTGGAAAGGAGTAAGACCTGTAGTGGGCTGACGGAGAGAGTTCTGGGCGTACTCGGCCCAGCCCAGGAACTGGTTCAAGGAGTCCTGGTGGCCGTGGCAGAAGGTACGCAGGAAACGGCCGATCTCCTGTATCTTCCTCTCCGTCTGCCCGTTCGTCTGTGGATGGTAACCAGAGGAGAGACTTATGGTCACACCTAGGAGTTTGAAGAACGCCTTCCAGACTCAGGAGGTGAATTGAGATCCACAGTCAGATACTATGTCTTCTGGTAATCCAAAATAACGAAACACATGGTTGAACAGTAATTCTGCCATTTCCATGGCAGTGGGGAGTCCAGGCAGGGGAATTAAACGACAGGACTTGGAGAATCGGTCGACGATCATCCATCGGAGACGGGTAATGAAGTCCACTCCTAGGTGTGACCAGGGGCGAGTGGGAACGGGCAGAGGTTGGAGCTTTCCGGAGGGAAGATGGCGTGGACTCTTGGAGACGGCACATTCCCTGCACCCTTGCACGTACCTCCTGACGTCGGATGTCATGTTGGGCCACCAGAAGCGCTGTTTTAACAGCGAGAGGGTTTCGTTGACCCCGGGGTGGCCAGTGCCCAGTGAAGCATGTGCAGAGTGGATGAGTGGGGTGCGTCGTGTCCGTGGTACATACTTCAATCCGGGGGGGCAACCCGGCGGAACGCTGGTGGAGGCATTGGACTCGGGGAGCATCTCTTCAGACCAGGAAATGGGACTCACGAAGAGTTTCTCGGGGATGATGGGCTCTGGATCTTCGTTGCTCTCTTCTAGGCTGTGGATACGAGACAGGGCGTCGGCTTTCACATTCTTCGATCCAGGACGATAGGAGATGGTGAAGTTAAACCTCGTAAAGAACAGAGCCCATCTGGCTTGGCGGGGATTCAGTCTCTTGGCATCTCGCAAATATCCCAGGTTTTTGTGGTCAGTTAAAACCACGAAGGGGTGTTTTGCTCCCTCAAGCCAATGCCTCCATTCTTCCAGGGCGAGTTTGATGGCGAGGAGTTCGCGGTTGCCGATGTCATAATTCACTTCCGCCGGGTTGAGTTTCCTGGAGAAGAAAGCACATGGATGGAGTCTGCTGGGATTCCCCTGCTGCTGGGACAATACCGCTCCCACTCCGGTGGTTGAGGCGTCCACCTCGACGACGAAGGGGAGCTCTGGGTCAGGGTGAGCCAGGAGGGGAGCGGTCGTGAATGCGGCCTTGAGGGCCTCAAAAGCTTGGGTGGCGGCTGGGGTCCAGGACAGAGACTTGGGCTTACCACGGAGGAGGTTGGTGAGTGGACCGGTGATGGAACTATAGTTCTGGATGAATCGTCGATAGAAGTTTGCAAATCCTAGGAATCTTTGTAACTCTTTGATGGATGAGGGAATGGGCCATTCTTTTACTGCGGTGACCTTCCTCTCGTCCATGCGGACGCCACTGTGGTCGATGTTATAGCCCAGGAATTGCACTGAGGGCTGATGAAAGGTGCACTTTTCGGCCTTTAGGAAAAGGTGGTAGTCCCTCAGGCATTGGAAGACCTCTGCAACGTGTTGGCGATGTTCGGCCAGGCTCCGGGAGTAGATTAAAATGTCGTCTATGTAGACCAGGACAGACCGGTGCAGGAACTCCCGGAGCACCTCATGCATGAAGTCTTGGAATACGGAGGGGGCGTTGACTAGTCCATACGGCATGACGAGGTACTCATAATGGCCAGTAGGTGTCACGAAAGCTGTTTTCCACTCGTCCCCCTCACGTATTCTGATGAGGTTGTACGCGCTGCGGAGGTCCAACTTGGTGAACACAGTGGCGCCGCGTAGATGTTCCAGGGCTGCTGGGACGAGAGGAAGGGGGTAACGGAACTTTACGGTGATCTGGTTGAGTGCTCTGTAATCGATGCAGGGCCGCAAGCCTCCGTCCTTTTTTGCCACGAAGAAAAAGCTTGAAGCAGCAGGGGAAGTGGACGGTCGGATGTAGCCTTGCTTAAGAGCCTCGTCGATGTACTCCTCCATGGCTTTCTCCTCCGGAACGGATAGGGAATATATCTTCCCTCTGGGCACTGGCTCACCTGGGATGAGGTCGATGACGCAGTCCCATGGCCGGTGGGGAGGCAGCTTGGAGGCTTGTTTGGGATAGAAGACATCTCTGAAGTGGGAGTAACAGGCTGGGATGTCAGTCGAACGTCTTTTGAGTGGGCTTTCCACTGTAGTAGCACAGACTTGGATTCCTTGGGAACTTGGAGAACTGAACACGGGGAATTCAGGAAAACAGCCGCGGAAACATTGGTTACCCCACTTCAGGATCTCTCCTGTCCTCCAGGAGATGGTGGGGTTGTGCTGCTCTAGCCATGGGCGCCCTAGAATCACGTCAGATGTTGACTCCTCCAGAACCAGCAACTGGATCTCCTCAATGTGGAGCACTCCAACTTGGAGACGGAGGGGTCCCACGCTGTAACGTACTTTCCGCAACGGTTTTCCTGTTACCGCGTGGATCTGGTAGATCTTCAGCGTGGGGGTGGTTTTGAGATGCAGCTGGTGACAGAGGGGTTTCGGAGATGAAGTTTCCAGCTGACCCAGAATCGAGGAGCGCACTGACTGGAAGACAGAAATCAGCGGCAGTAAGTTTTACTACAATTGAGAGTGGTTTCATTTTATTCATTGTGGGCAGAATGGCACTCACCAATGGCCGGGCAGGATGAAGGGGGCATTCCGAGATGTAATGCCCGGCACCACCACAATACAAGCAGAGATTCTGGGCCAGCCTCCTCTGTCGCTCAGCTGATGAAAGACGTGAGTATTCAATCTGCATGTTGTCATTAGCTGGTTCTGGGGAGCTGACGGATTCTGGCTGGCGGAGAGTGGAGGGGAATAGCGGCTGGCCCTGGTTCTCTTCTAGGCACAGCTGCATACGAGTGGCGAATCTGATGGATAACTGAATGAATTTTTCGAGCCCGATGGAATCCTCATATGCAGCGAGATGCAACCGCACACGTGGATCGAGGCCTTGACGATAGGTGGTGATCAAAGCCTGCTCATTCCAGCCACTTGCAGCAGCGAGGGTACGAAACTGGAGGGCATAATCAGACACAGTTAGTGCACCTTGTTTTAAATTGCATAATCTCTCACCAATAGACGAATCCCAAGCGGGTTTTCCAAAAACTTCCTTGAAGTGGGTTGTAAAACTTGACAAGGACGATACAACTGGGTTATTTAAGTTCCAGAGAGGTTCAGCCCATCGCAGCGCTTTTCCGTGAAGTTGAGAGATTATGAAAGCCACCTTAGATCGATCGTCAGGGTATAAGTGCGGTTGCATCTCCAGGACCAGCGAACACTGCAGAAGGAAACCGTTGCAATCCTCCGCCAGACCAGAGAAGGGCGCCGGTTTGGCCATGGGACTGGCGACCGCAGGTGGTGAAGGAGCTGCAGCTGTGAATGCGGAAGTGCTCGCTGGTGTAGTTGCCGTGGAAGTGCCGGTGAAAGTGCGACGAAGTGCATCAACCAATTCTTGAATGGGATCCGGGGTGCTCATGTTGTTACCTGGGCGGTGTTGGTCCGGTCTTCTGTTACGTACAGAAGGGAGCGGAGACACAGGTAAGAGTAATCAGGTTTATTTGAGGTAAAACAGAGCGTGCAAGTAGAGTGCAGGTGAGTTGTAGCAGATGATAGAGTTGACGAGACGTGGTACTGGAACTGATACTTGTCTGTGTTGTTTTAGGAAGCGAGGATGCAGAGAGGCGTGGAACAGACGAACACACTGGAGATCACAGGAGACGTGGAGACACAAGGGATCACAGGAGATGCTGGAGACAGGTAAGTAGTCGTTTTTCGGGAGTCCTGGAGGTAAGTATAACACTGGTATGCGTTAACGAGACCGGACAGTGACTGTGTGATCTGGCGTGTCTTTTATGTGGCTCTGGTGATGAGTGCTGAATGAGCGTCAGGTGTGGCTTGTCAATACTCAGGAGAGGGAGTGCGTAGTGATTGGGTGAGTATAGAGCCTGGCGTGTCTGTGACAATTCTGAATAAACTACAAAAAAAAAAAAGAAACTTTGTACTTAGATTTTTTTAGTTTCCTCTCACATAGCCTACCTGACTGAAAGGGCTCATTATGCGGGTCATTATGCAGGTCTTTGTCTTCTCAGGTGTGAATCGCAGCATTATTCATGAAGATTCACGCCTCCATGAATACTGTCTTACTCAACAAAAAGTGTCTTACAAAATTTAAATTAATATATTGTTTTATATGAACGAGTAGGCAAGATAATTTTTACATCATTTTGAAGCAAAAATTCTAGTCTACAACCTCCAATACCCAGAAGTCTTGTGAACACATATTTAATACTTGTGGCCATATTTCAGTGACTTAAGTTTAAATAAACTGCCTTTAAATAAAGCAACATGCAGCATAGCGTCAATGTTTCTTGGCTCATCCTCAAACTAACCACAGGCTTTTTAGCACAACGGTAACCCACAAAACTCAGACAACAGAAACCCTTTTACATCCCAACAGAGCATTAAACACTAGTATTATAGATGTACTCTATATCATCTTGTGCAAAAACACATAAAATAACACTTTAATTCAGCATTTTTAGTCTCCTGATCAGTTATTGACTTCACATATCTTCTCATCTGCTGATTCTTGCTGTCTTACTGTTCTTATCATGCTTGATTTAACTGTAGATTTTGACACTGTATCCCATCATATACTTATCTCTGATCTTTCATTTTAAAGGCATCAGACACTCCGCAATGTCCGAGCTGCAGGGGGTGGCAGAGGAACTCAACAGGGTTCGCCAGGTGGGGAACTCGCCGACACTTAGAACGGGTCCTTTGCGCTACTGGCCTGTAGAGGCGAGTACACGGGAAGATACTGGTTCCACACGAACGCTATAGAATCTAGCGAACATATTGGGTGTCGCCCAGCCCGCAGCTCTACATATATCTGTCAGCGAGGCACCTCAGGAAGAAGCAACTCCTCTAGTGGAGTGAGCTCTCAACCCGAGCGGGCAAGGCACGCCTTGGGACTAATAAGCCAAGGCGATGGCGTCCACTATCTAGTGGGCCATCCTCTGCTTGGAGACAGCCTTTCCCTTCTGCTGGCCTCCGTAACAGACGAAGAGCTGGTTTGAGGTCCTAAAGCTTCACGTTCTGTCCACGTATAGGTGCAGATCGTGAACGGGACAGAGCAAAGCCAAGGCTGGGTGCCATAGGTGCCATAGGGTGCCCAGTCTCTGAGTGAGGAGGTCCTTCCTCAGAGGAATGGGCCAAGGAGGTGCTGTCGCAAGGAGCATCAGTTCTGAGAACTAGGTCCAAGTGGGGCCAATACGGAGCCACTAACAAGACCTGCTCCTCGTCCTCCCTGACTTTGCACAGTAGCTGTGCGAGTAGGCTCACTGGGGGAAACGCACACTTGTGTAGGTCCTGGGGACAGCTGTGTGCCAGTGCATCTGTACCAAGAGTGCCCTCGGTCAGGGAGTAGAACAACTGGCAATGGGCTGTGTCCGGAGAGGCAAACAGATCTATCTGAGTGGCCCCGAAATGCTGCCCTATCAGCTGGACCACCTGGGGATGGAGTCTCCATTCGCCCGGAAGTGGAGGCTGCCGTGAGAGCTCGTCGGCTGTACGGTTGAGCACGCCTGGGACGTGAATGGCAAGAAGCAACCTCAGACGCTTCTGACTCCAAAGAAGGAGATGGCGGGCGAGTTGCATAATGTGACGGGAGTGTAGACCGCCCTGGTGATTGATGTATGCAACAGTCGCAGTGCTGTCTGAACGGTACGTGCTTGTCTGACAACAGCTGTTTGAAGCGGTCCAGTGCAAGACGTACTGCTAGCAACTCGAGGCAATTGATATGCCAATGCAGTTGAGGCCCCGTACACAGACCCGAAACTGCATGCCCGTTGTACGTGGCCCCCCACTCTGTGGTGGAAGCATCTGTGGAGACCACAGCATGCCTGGACACTTGTTCAAGGAGAACTTCTGGGAATGAAGGGTCCGACCACTGAGTGAGGGTACGACGGCAGCTCGGTGTTATGAGAACATGGAATGTACCGCGTTGCCACGCCCATCTCGGGACTCGGCTGTGAAGCCAGTGCTGAAGCGGCCTGATATGAAGCAATCCAAGCGGTGTGACTGCAGCTGCGGATGCCATATGCCCCAGGAGCCTCTGAAAAGGTTTCAGTGGGGCCACTGTCCTGCGCTTGAGGGAACTCAGGCAGTTCAACACCCAACTGGACACGCTCCTCGGTGAGGCACGCTGTCCAGGCGACCGAGTTCAGTTCCATCCGGAGGAGAACTTACAGGCACGGGATGGGAGACGCGGTTCACCGCGCCAGCCAGAGGCCATCGGACACAGTTGCATCGCGATGGTGTGCTCGACTGAAAGGATCCCGGCATACCCCTTAGCTTCCCTACCATCCAGAGTGGTGAAGGCGGACGAGGGACCATGTCTGCTTCGAACGCTATATGGCATCTTCTACAACCAGGTTACCTCATCATGTACCTCCGGAAAGAATGGCACTGGGGCGGGGCACTGAGGACCAGTGCGGGCCGCCCCAAGAAACCAACCGTCCAGCCGAGAAGGTTTGGGACGCGGTGGAGGATTCCATTCGAGCCTGACCTTCTCGGCGGCCCGGGAAAGCATAGCCGTCAACTCTGGTTCAAACTCGGGCAACACTACGGTCCCAAGAGGGCCGAGTCTTCATCCCCAGAGGACTCTGGCTCACCTTCCGATGCCGCAATTCACATCTGGTCATCCGCAGGCGCACCAAAGGAAACGGCAGGTCGTTCATGAGATGGACCAGTGCGATCCTCCGGCAACCCCACTGGCTGCAGTGTGGTAGAGGGATTAGGAGCCCACGGAGATGGTCTCGGCAGGGAAGCCCTAACCGTGATCCTCAGGTCACCCTTCCTACACGCAGCCGTACCGTCTCCCCAGTGAGCGCCAGAGAAAACAGCCGAACGGGACATAGGGGAGGGGACCCCTGCTCCCTGAGAACCAAGGAATGAGAGTCTAGACCTCAACACTGAGATAGTCATGTTCCCACAAAAGCTGCCTCAGCATGCTGAACGCCCAGGCACGTGATACAGCGATTGTGACCATCAGCGGGGACCAGGGAACGACCGCATCCAGTAATGCACAGACGGAATGACATCTTGAAAAAGACACAATGTCCGTCTGTGAAGCTCTTTTAAAGAAGGGGGAAAAACAGCTCTTTGTTTTTGTGCTGAAGCACACAGAGATCAGCCGCAGTGTGACTGCAGGTACACACTGATCGCCTAAACAGTCACACACACAGAGAGGAACCGGCCCAAATCGCAAACGAACCGGCAGAAACAGCTTGCTGTGACAACAGGGTGCCTTAACACCAGCACAGATGCACAAAGGCACTTCAAAGGCTTGTAGTAGCACACTCAAAGAAGTCTTGCAGGAACACACAAGTTGGCTCCGAAGCGAAAGACAGAGTGCGACTGCATCCGCTTCCGTATTTATACCCGCCTAGTAGGGGCGGTGCGCGTTATGCAAATCTCGCGCACCAATTCCATTGGCTCGTTTAGTTACACTCGAAGGTGATAGGGCTCTCTAGCGATATCCCAATTCGTCGGTTCACTTCTGACATACTGAAATGGAACCAGTAATAAGGGTCAATTTTTTTAAATTGAGATTTATACATCATCTGAAAGCTGAATAAATAAACTTTCCATTGATGTATGGTTTGTTAGGATAGGACAATATTTATACAACTATTTGAAAATCTGGAATCTGAGGGTGCAAAAAAAATCTAAATATTGAGAAAATCGCCTATAAAGTTGTCCAAATGAAGTCCCTTAGCAACGCATATTACTTACAAAAATAAATTTGATAGTCGATAATTTTATCCCTTAAAACTCATCTTTGATCACCAAAAGTACATATTTAAACTTTTATTTCCTGTGAAAATAAAAATTCTTAATACCTTAAAATAGCTTGAATGTAACTCTACACCATTGCCTTATTTAATATACATGGATCTATGAATATACAAATTAGTCCCGCCTCCACTCACTCACACGAGCTCAGAGATCCACTCAGTCAACTTACTGAGGTAAGCGCTGCACAATGGTATCGCATTTTACAACGTCGGACACGTAACAGTAATTAATATGATTAGCGTTTTGCTTGACTACTTTATCAAAAAGCTAATAATGTGTTGCTAATGTTACAGAAACCATGTTCACATTCATGAGTGAGACAGCTGCCTTCTAACAATCAGTATCCTTTGAAATGCTTTGAACAACTCAGAACGTCAGTGGAGAGAGGCATATAGTTCATCATACACCCGCCATATTGCTAAATCAACCCGATTTTTCATATCAACAGAAAAATATACCGGGATAACCTTCTTTTGAGACTCCCTTGCGCAGTCAGTTAATGATATGCTAAAGCCTGCCGTCACGTTGACGGTTTGTGATGTCAGAAACACCAGCGATTTCAAACCGCGGATTTGAGACTGTCTTTGGTTTACTGCAGTTTTAAAGAGAAAACACTCAGCAATGGTGTTGACTTATGAATTTGCACATGGTTTGTCTTAAAGCACATTAAAAACACCACATATATTTATATTTACAACATTAAAAACTTGATTTTCACCACAGGGGGACTTTAGGGGACTTTAACTGTGTGTTGAAACACTGCTAGATTTCATGCTGATAATGCAAAATTAAAATGTCTATTAGTAATATGATGGGAGAAACTGCTTTGTGGATATGCACTCTAAATTGCTTTTAAAACTTATGAAATGTTTGTTTTCCAGTATACCAAAAAATACATGTGAAAAAATAATATACAAATACTGAAGCAGCACTTTGCGAAACACAAAATTTATGTCACTGCCAATAGTTTTACCCAAGGCTGTTTGACACTGTGCACCTTCCATATGTTAGAATTTATCTCAACTTGTTGAAAAGCTACTTGTGATGAACTTTGATTTATCCTGTGGTTTCCTCTTTACCACCAGTTTTATTATGATGGATGTCAGTATATGACAAAAGTACAAAATAGATATTAGTAGCAACTTGGCCTTGCTAATTCAGTAGAAAAAGGCTGTTGGATTTACCAGTGTTTTACATTACATATATATATATATATACACACACACAAATAAAATTTCAATCAAAATAATGTGTAGTTGAACTGGTTCTTCTGTATCATTCATGTTTTTAGGTAATACTACTTATAAGGTGAAGCATAGAGATTGTGCTTTTAGCTGTAAAAATGGGTCCAAGAACATAAGCTATTCAAAGAGGACTTCTTCCTGCTGTAACACAGACCGGTGTAATGACCAAGATGCTCCAGGTATTGTGCATTCCTAATCAAATGACTATCTTCTTTAAAGTCAACACTAAAGTTCTATAAGTGGCTTGTTTGCCGCGTTTTGATTGAATGGAGCAGGCAGCTAAAGGAGTGGTGTTTCAAAAGATATATTTTGTATAGAAAAATAACATAAAACAATACTTTTCCGTCTCCTGTAGATCCCTCTAATGTCCCCAATGGAAAGACATGTTTCTCTTGTCATGGGCAGAACTGCACAAACATACTGAACTGTTCAGGGAGTGAGGACCACTGCTTCACAGGTCAAACAGGTGAGAATCTGGAAAAGGAAGAAGACTGGAAGAACAAAGAACACCAGTAAAGCTTAGACTAACCTTTGTTTTCTTTCTTTTCATCAGGGATTTTCGGAAACCAGTCAACTGTTTTAAAAGGCTGTGTCTCTAAATCTTTTTGTGATTCCTCAACATCGGTTAGTAATGATACGGTCATCAGATGTTGTGAGGGGAACCTGTGTAACGATGCTGCCACCACAAATTTCACACTGAACACCATGTATAATGGTAATAACAGCGTCACCCCGAGCTCCATGTATAACGGTAATAACGGTGTCACCACGAGCTCCACATATAACGATCATAACAGCGTCACCCCGAGCTCCACGTATAACGGTAATAACAGTGTTACCCAGAACATCACGTATAACGGTAATAACAGTGTCACCCAGCACACCACATATAACAGTGCTAACAGTGTTAAGCCGAGCTCCACACATAACGGTGCTCAGAGTGTCACCCAGAGCTTCCTGTTCCTCTGCTGTTCTCTGTTCTCCTACTTCCTGCTGCATTGAATGCAGCAGCTCTTCAAATTCTACATTGTTACACGCTGTGCAGAATATATAGCTTGTATTTCCTCTAAGCTATATTTGGTGTTCTGATGTGACATTTTTTAAATTAAAATACAGGGGTTGGACAAAATAATGTGAACACCCATTATTATAGGGGTTAATATCATTTGTGTAGGCTTTACAGTGAAAAAACAAACATTGCAATTATCTTTTATTTAATTTTCTAGTTTGTATGTCAGTGCCGTATAAGTGGTTTTCAGTAGTTTTTAGTACAAGCCATGTGTGAAATGGGTGACTTGTCAGATGTCCAAAAAGGCCAAATCATCAGAGCCCGTTTAACAAGAGCATCTGTAACCTTGAAGGGTTAGTTCACCCAAAAATGAAAATTCTCTCATTAATTACTCATCCTCATGTCGTTCCAAACCTGTAAGACTTTCGTTCATCTTCAGAACACAAATGAAGATCTTTTTGATGAAATCTTGAGAGATTTCTCTTCCTCCATACACAGCTACGCAACTGACACTTTGACGTTTCAAAAAGTTCATAAGAGATGGTAAAACTAATCCATATGAATCGAGCGGTTTAGTCCAAATTTTCTGAAGAGACTTGATCACTTACGTGATGAACAGATTGAATTTAGGCTTTTATTCACATATAAACACTGATCAACTCACATAAACAGAAGCTCAACCAAAACTGCTTGACACGCAAGAGCAAACCTCTTGAAGAAGCTCAAACGCGCTGAACCTCATTGGTTCTCACATACATCAAGCAAACATGCTTGAGCTTCCATTTACCACAACTGATGTGTGAGTTGATGAATGATTATGTGAATAAAACCCTGTTCATCATATAAGGCAAAAAAGTCTCTTCAGAAAATTTGGACTAAACCGTTCAATTCCAATGGATTAGGTTTACAATCTCTTATAAACTTTTTGAATTATCTAAGTTTCAGTTATGTAGGCGGTCTGGAGGGACAGAAAGCTTTCAGATGTCATCAAAAAGATCTTCATTGGTGATGAAAGATGAAAGAAACAGGTTTGGAACAGAATTTTCATATTTGGGTGAACTAACCCTTTAACCGCCCAATTGTTGTGGGTTTTAAGAACAACAATCTGTATGATTATGGTGACACACACAAGTATGTTCAATGTTCACAGTGTTTTTAGTGAGAGTTAATTGTTATTATTTAAAATGATGTAACGTTTGTTTTTAAAGGGATAGTTCACCCAAAAATGAAATTTATTTAATCATTTACTCACCCTCATGTTGATCCAAACCTGTGTGAGTTTCTTTCTTCTGTTGAATGCAAAGGAAGATACTGTAAAGAATGTTGGTAACCAGAAGATATTTTAAAGAATGTTTAAAAAAAATGTTTTAAATATATATAGTTTTTGCTGTTGCACTGTATTCATAAATTGTGAATTATGAAAATGAAAAAGTATTTTTAGTTTACCTTGAAAAAAAAACTTTATCCTCAAACTTAATCCTGAACTTGGTAAAACAATTGTGTACAGGAGTTTGTCATTACACTCACATGTGGACATTTGGACAAATACACTGTATATGCAGTATGTATGCACAACTGATGAATTTTACACAGGTATTGAACTGAACTGAATCAATACTGAACTGACTTGAGCTGTATAATGACACTATTGGCTTGCTATAGATGCTTTACAGCAGAATTTGAATTTGTTACTGTTTTGAAGCTGCTGTGAAACAGTCTATATTGTATAAAATGCTTTAGAAATAAAGTTGACTTTCTGACTTGGCTTGTATGTACATTCAGTGTGTGTGTATATATGTATTTATTTATATATATACATCGATCAGGCATAACATTATGAGCACTGACAGGTGAAGTGAATAACACTGATCATCTCTTCATCACGGCACCTGTTAGTGGGTGGATATATTAGGCAGCAAGTGAACATTTTGTCCTCAAAGTTGGTGTGTTAGAAGCAGGAAAAATGGGCGAGCGTAAGGATTTGAGCGAGTTTGACAAGGGCCAAATTGTGATGGCTAGACGATTGGGTCAGAGCATTTCCAAAACTGCAGCTCTTGTGGGGTGTTCCCGGTCTGCAGTGGTCAGTATCTATCAAAAGTGCTCCAAGGAAGGAGCAGTGGTGAACCGGCGACAGGGTCATGGGCGGCCAAGGTGGGGAGCGAAGGCTGGCCCGTGTGGTCCGATCCAACAGGCGAGCTACTGTAGCTCAAATTGCTCAAGAAGTTAATGCTGGTTCTGATAGAAAGGTGTCAGAATACACAGTGCATTGCAGTTTGTTGCGTATGGGGCTGCATAGCTGCAGACCAGTCAGGGTGCCCATGCTGACCCCTGTCCACCGCCGAAAGCGCCAACAGTGGACACAAGAGCATCAGAACTGGACCATGGAGCAATGGAAGAAGGTGGCCTGGTCTGATGAATCATGTTTTCTTTTACATCACGTGGATGGCCGGGTGCGTGTGCGTCGCTTACCTGGGGAACACATGGCACCAGGATGAATTATGGGAAGAAGGCAAGCCGGCGGAGGCAGTGTGATGCTTTGGGCAATGTTCTGCTGGGAAACCTTGGGTCCTGCCATCCATGTGGATGTTACTTTGACACGTACCACCTACCTAAGCATTGCTGCAGACCATGTACACCCTTTCATGGAAACAGTATTCCCTGGTATCTGTGGTCTCTTTCAGCAGGATAATGTGTCCTGCCACAAAGCAAAAATGGTTCAGGAATGGTTTGAGGAGCACAACAACGAGTTTGAGATGTTGACTTGACCTCCAAATTCCCCAGATCTCAATCCAATCGAGCATCTGTGGGATGTGCTGAACAAACAAGTCCGATCCACGGAGGCTCCACCTCGCAACTTACAGGACTTAAAGGATCTGCTGCTAACATCTTGGTGCAGATACCACAGCACACCTTCAGGGGTCTAGTGGAGTTCATACCTCGACGGGTCAGGGCTGTTTTGGCCGCAAAAGTGGGACCAACACAATATTAGGAAGGTGATCATGATCGGTGTATATATAATACACATATTGTATAGTCTAATCTAATACATATATAATCACATTATTTATCCATAATTATTGGGTTATATTATACAAGACCTGTTTTATGCAACCAACTGACATGAACACCTAATATTTGTAACTCAAACATTGTTTGGACAAGTATTTTTATTTTGGGTGTGTGGCAATGAGGATCATCATTTTTGTAATGTTCTTATTATGTTTTGTAAAAGTCTCACAGAGATACCTACTTCCAACCCTCATCAGCTAATCCATTTTTGGGTTGTACACACATTAATTAAGAATGACTAAGTATGATTAATGCAATTATCATGCATCTTCAGGTTCAGGTTAGTTTCTTCCGCTACACACAGTTTTATTTATTGGTTTTTACTTATGATAAACAAATGAAGAATGAATCACGCAATTTTAGTCTGATTCTTTTCCTGGTGGATAAACATTAATTTAATAATTTCAAGGGATGTTGCAAGCTGATTTGGCCTAAAGGCTGGCCGTTTTAGGGTGAGGCAGCATTTATTAGACTGACACACATAACCATCGCTTCATTCACCTCGGACAGACGGACTCGCTGGGAAGCTTCATCATTTCTGCCGATTACTCTAGGTAATGCTTTTAGAGGTACTTTTATGCATGCAATTAAATGGTAACCCACACAGTAATAAAATGTAGATCTAATAGAACTAAATTGTGTGTCATGATGAAGAAGACCACCTTCAAATCTGTTGTTATTCAAACTACTATTTCTTTCTAGCTTGTGAAAATGGAGGCTTTGTCAGCAGCAAACACTCAGTTCTCCCTCAACCTGTTCAAGAAGATCAGTGGAGTAAACGCATCAGGAAATGTGTTCTACTCTCCTGTCAGCATCTCCTCGGCTCTGGCCATGGTGTCGCTCGGTGCAAGAGGAAACACAGCAGCTCAGATGTTTAAGGTGATCTCACACTTAAGCACATGTTTTATGGCTGGTAGTTCAGAAATCAAAATTTATGTGTTTGAGGCATCATCATGTTCAGTAAAGTTAAATTATCATATGCTGTATTTCAATACTATACGGTGAACTTAAAACAAGAGTGAGGTTATCTTAATGCTGTGCAGGTCTTGGGCTTTAAAAATCCTCTCAGTCTCGATGCTGCGACTCCAGGACCTCATCATTCAGTGGACCAAATTCATTCCAGCTTCAACAAGTTTATGAGTGAGCTGAACAAACCAGGAGTCCCGTATGTGTTGAGTGTTGCCAACCGCCTCTACGGAGAGCAATCCTACCAGTTTGTTGAGGTAAGACTCAGTTTATTCACTGGAGGTTCTGGAAATGTTCTCAGCTCTAATATCATTTGCACCTCAATCGATTTGCTGTATTACAGAAATTCCTCAATGACACAAAAAAATACTATGAAGCCGGACTGGAGAAGGTGGACTTCAAGACCAAATCAGAGGCTGCTCGTGTCAACATCAATAAATGGGTGGAGAAAAAAACACAAGGTGAAATCCAGCATGAGCTTACTCTACAAATAATTTGTTTATGTGTTTTTGCTGCTTTTTAAGTTCAGCAAAATGTGTTTTCAAGGGCCATGTTCAGCTTTACAGGGTTCATGAGTTGAGCTGTATAGATCTTTGGAGGTTAAGTTTTTGACTTTAATACACTTTTTATTTGTTTTTAAGTTTACATTTCCATAAGAACTTTGAGACTGAGGCTTTAATAGTGTTTATTGATTTAGACTTTAGTAACAACATAGTGTTCAATCAAGATTCAATCAATTAATTTAGGCCTGAATCAATTCAAATCACTGCTCAAAGTGAACAATGTCCATTTGTATTTTAGAGAAGATCAAGGACTTGGTGCCACAGGGAGGCGTCAATGCATCGACCAAATTGGTCTTGGTGAACGCCATCTACTTCAAAGGGAACTGGGAGAAGAAATTCCCAAAGGAAGCCACCAGAGATGGGCTGTTTAAGATAAACAAGGTGAGATTTCATGCTTTTTATATATATATATATATATATATATATATATATATATATATATATATATATATATTTATATATATATATATATATAAATTTTTAACAGTCATGATGAAATCTGAGGGGTTATAAAGTGTTTCCACTGACGTTTGGCAGATTCAAACTAAACCAGTGAAGATGATGAATCAGAATAGGAAGTTTCCTCTGGCCTTCATCCCAGAGATGAACAGTCAGGTTCTGGAGCTGCCGTATGTCGGGAAGAATCTCAGTATGTTGATCATCCTTCCTAATAAGATGGAAGACAACACCACTGGCCTTCAGAAGGTGAGACAGCACAGATTCTGCTAGTATGGGGTGTTGTTTCATTATTTGTAGTTGCTGTTTAACCCTATAAAGTGTGCTGTATCATATTTGCTATGCAAATTTCTAATGCAGATTTCTTCCTCTAGGCCTTTAAATGATCAACATGATCAAAAATTTGCTGAAAAGTATCATTCAGGTCATGGTTCACGTGTCTTTTATTGTGAAGTCTTTAGTGATTTTTATTAAGTCATGTGTTCTTGATGAACACTTACTGGACTGAAGCAATTTAGGTTTACTTGATTATCCATAAATCTTTTTTTTTTGTGTGTGTGTGTGTGTGTGTGTGTGTGTTTTTTTTTTTTTTTTTAAATCATGCAAGTGTAAAATATGATCCATCAAGCTTTTGATGAGCGTTTATTTGTTCATCTCAATCACTGTATTGCATTGCGTTATATGTTTTGAAACTACAGAGCTTTTATCATAAAACTAAGCATTTAAATATCATCCTACTAAGACAAATTGTTGTCACGCTAGTTGTGTATAAATACAAGAACATGACGAAGAAGATCAGATAACAGGTTAGTTTAATCCACAAAACAAAGTCCAATACCGTTTGCCAGAGTCACACAACTTAACATCAAGTATAGACGAGATCCAACAAACAGAACAGAACAGGGAGATTACATAAGGGAGCTAATGAGGGGGAACGTAATCAGGGAGAACGGAAACAGGTGTGGATGGTTAGCTAATCAGGAACACACGATGAGGGCAAATGAAGAGAACAAGACATGACAGAACTAAATGCAAACATAATAAAAGTCCATGGGTGTGACAATTGTAGAGTAATGACTGATATTTATATGCATTTCGTGTCAGTAGTCTGCTATTCTTTTATAAAGATCGCACTGATTTACATAACAAGCATCAGAGTTTCATCTTATTTTTGGCCATATAAATATCAGCATCTGCACCAAATGGCATATTTTTGCATATTTGGGCCTGTGAATAAAATTGAGCTGTTTTTTCTCCATATTCTCGCTAAATCATATGAGTCATAAAAGCCTGATGTATCAAATATGATACTCAACACATACGCACTTTTTTATTTTTTGGATGAAACTTTTTTTATTTTAAAAAATGTTCTGTATAAATGTTAATAAACTGTTCCATTTAAAAAAAATTATTACTGATATATTATTTCATATATCAGCTTTTACAGGGTTTATATTGCATACATCTGAAGAGGTGTATTCTGTCTCCACAACTTGCATTTTTTTTTTTTTTTTATGAAATGGCCGAAATAATTATCACATCATTGATGCTGTACAAACAAACCCCAGTTTATGCAAATATCAAACATTAACATGTCTCTGTTATTATCCAGCTTGAAAAAGCACTGACCTACGAGAAGCTCATGGAGTGGACCAAACCCAGCAAGATGATTCTAGAGGAAGTTCAACTATCTCTGCCCAAATTTAAGATGGAGGTAACCTATGATGACATGAGGAGTCTTCTCATCAGCATGGGAATGGAGGATGTTTTTGACCAGCTGAAGGTGAATCTTTCAGGCATGTCCTCCAACAATGACCTGGTGCTGTCGCAGGTGATTCATAAAGCCTTTGTTGAAGTAAACGAGGAAGGAACTGAAGCGGCTGCAGCCACAACCAACACCCTTGTGACAACCTCATTACCCTCACCCCCAAAAACCTTTACTGCAGACCACCCGTTCCTTTTCTTCATCCGGCATAATCCCTCCAATGCCATTCTGTTTTATGGACGCTTCTGTTCTCTTTGAAGAATGTGATGATAAAGTGATCATTCTAGATGACTGTGTTCCTCTGATAAATAAAGTCACTAGTAAATAATTGAGTGAAATTGTCTGTATGCATTTACTTTAAGAGTCATTTAAGTCATTTACAATTTTCAAAGTCAATCAATTTTTGATATACAGTTCTGTACAAAATACAAAGAATGTAAAAATAATTATTTTGGATTGATCTGTTGAACATTTACTAAACAGGGCAAATTAGCATGGAAGCGTAATTCCAAAAAAGCGCAGATGGGAGTGGAAAGTTCTGCGTGTGATCTACTGACGACATGCAAATTAATGAACACAGACACAGATGGATCTTTCCATTATGACCAACGCAATCTACTGAGAGCAGCGCAAGTTAGCGTCTGGTTTAAGACATGCTTTTTGGGGGCGGTAAATAATGGCGCAAATACTAGTAAATTGACTAGCGCAAACCTTAGTAAATCACCTTGCATGATTAATTTAAATACTCTCCTCCCATAAATTTTGCACCTGAAAGGGAAACTCCTACAAATGCATATGCAATAAGGTCAGCTGCAAAAATAACCCTGTCCACACCTTTTCAGCACTATTTTTTCACTGTGTGTCTTTAGTAAATCGTAACAGTTGTTTTTTAACGGCAAAAGAGAGTTTGCGCTGGTGCAAGCTGTTAGCAAATCAGAGTTATTTGGTAGTTTTTTGGCCCTTCGTTTTTTGCTGTTAGATCAATGCATTTCACTTCTGCTCGTTGCGTTTTGCTGTGTAAACAGTCACTCTTTTCTTCTCACAGCTTTTGCCAGTTCTGAGACACTTGCTTTGCATTTCTCCTTCTCTTTTCCTATCAAAAAAATCCCTCATCACCAAATGAAAGCTTAAAGTGAAAGCCTGATAGTTTCAGTGACTTTGTCCCTGTTAGTTTCTGAGTTTTGCTATATTTTCACACTTAAAATCTCCTATACGCGGTTCAGTTATTGACAGCATTAAGTATGAAAGAGATTCTATGAATGGGCTATATAACGCTTTTTCTATATTTCTATGTATTTACATTACAGTTTTTCTCAATTGATTTGACACATTTCTCCAAAGTAATGTAACTTCTCTCAAAACAGTGATCTAAACACACTCTTACCTTAGCCAAACAGTATAACTTTACTGCAAAATAATTTGTTTTTTAAATAATGCATTTATTAAAAGTAAATACTAACATCAAATCTACAAGTGTATTCTCTAATGATTTTAGAACACTTCCAGCTGTAGATGTACAAATACACTAACGAAAATACAAGTTTATTGTAATGTTTTTCCAGTAGGTTTTGTTATATGGGTCATTGAGCAAAAAAAGCTTTTAGTCATAAACAATGTGTTCAAACAAGTTTCCGTTTTTACATAACATTTCAAAGTATTTAAATTCTTTCTTTCTTTCTTTTTTACTTTTTTGTCAGGTGGTACAACCAAATATTTGTAAATACATATCTACCCTACTTGAAATTAGATTACCAGTATTTGAGAGATATCTACAACCCTATTCACTACACAATTAATTCCACAATTATCTATTTGTTAGATAACTGTTCATTATTCAAGCAGATATCAGTTTGGGGCTAATTGAAAACATACCATGTGCTTTTGACAATATGACAATTCCAGAGTTTTGTTTGTTGTGTTTGGACAAATGGTACAAAAATGTTTGTGATTTGTGTAAAGCCAATAAAAATAGCTGTGACTGTTTTTTTCCTGAAATATTAAAGTTTTGGATGGATGAATGAACTTTTATGAGAGCATCTGCAAATTTTGTGCGTAGTGTTTTGAGAAAATGGTTCATGTGATTTGAAATTTGTGTGAAATGAATGAAAACTTACAATCTGTTCAGGACAATTACAAAGTGTTCAGATCACTGAGGTAAAGGATTAGTCCACTTTCAAATAAAAATTTCCTGATAATTTACTCACCCACATGTCATCCAAGATGTCCATCTCCTTCTTTCTTCAGTTGAAAAGAAATTAAGGTTTTTAATGAAAACATTCCAGGATTATTCTCCTTATAGTGGATTTCAATGGTCTCCAAACTATTCAACTTACGGAACGAATGCGGCGCCAGTTCCATTTTTACTGTAAGCTTAATAAGGAAGATGTAGGACATTTAGCGTAAGCTTTCTGAAGAATACAGAATCGCGTTCTGGCGGAAGCACTTGTGATGCGATCATTTGTGTCTATAAAGCATATGCATTTTCATTTTTTTTAAGAAAATGACCAATGGTTTCGCTAGATAGGACCCCATATTCCTCGTCTGGTATCGTTTAAAGCCCTTTGAAGCTGCACTGAAACTGTAATTTTGACCTTCAACCGTTTGGAGACCATTGAAGTCCACTATAAGGAGAATAATCCTGGAATGTTTTCATCAAAAAACCTTAATTTCTTTTCGACTGAAGAAAGAAGGACATGGACATCTTGGATGACATGGGGGTGAGTTTGGTGAAATGTGTCAAATCGATTGAGAAAAACTGTAACTCAACGGTGCCTGTTGAACTGAGAGATGAGTGAGTCATGTTCAATCAAACTTTCATCACTAGATGGAGGGAGAGTTCTGTTTACTGTCTGTCCACCACATAACTTTTGTGTGTGTGTGTGTGTGAGGATCAGGTGAGCACAATTAGTGGGGCGTGGTAACGGGAAACAAGGAGGCAGGACAAGAGGAGCACATGGCCAACACAAACAAAGACAGATCCATGTGCTCAGACACAAGACAAACAAAGATACGTTAAACAAAGACAACACAGACAAGACTGTCAGGGCAGGATCCTATGGGTTCAATATTTGTTGGATAAAACTGTTTGTTTGTTTTTTTCTAATATTACAGGAATGCATCTGTTATTGTGTCTTTGATCATGTGTAATATTTGTTATTTTGTTTAGTCAAGTCAAGTCAAGTCAAGTCACTTTTATTTATACAGCGCTTTTTACAATGCAGATTGTGTCAAAGCAGCTTTACAGTGATAACTGGTATATAATTTTGGCTGCACAGCAGCTCTTAAAGAAAATGGTGTCATTATCCATCT
Source organism: Ctenopharyngodon idella (assembly GCF_019924925.1). NCBI lineage: Eukaryota > Metazoa > Chordata > Actinopteri > Cypriniformes > Xenocyprididae > Ctenopharyngodon > Ctenopharyngodon idella. The sequence continues at coordinate 32,631,569 of NC_067235.1, forward strand.
TAAATAAATTCAGAATTGATTCATTCTGATGTAAGAATCAATAGTTATTAATTTAGTTAATTTAACTACATCAGCACTGGAGTAAACAGTGATATCATCCAGCTCAGTTCAGTTCGCATACAATGGTGTCAATGCAGGCAGATCAAAACACTGTTGAATATCAAATGTCAAGTGTCCCCAACTAAGCAAGCCAAAGGCGACAGCGGCAAGGAACCCAAACTCTGACATCAGGTGGCAAACAGGTGTTAAAATGGAGAAAAAAAAACCTTGGGAGAAACCAGGCTTAGTCGGGGGGCCGGTTCTCCTCTGGCCAACAGCGAACAGTGCTTTATGATAGCTGCCTGAATCATAATAAGTCCGATGGGATCGCAACAGTCAAAGTATTTATTCCAGTTCCATCCAGTTGAGGATCGTATTCATCACGTGCCACTGAACTGTGCCACTGGCTGTCGTGTCGATGAGGCCTTCGAAGTGGATGATCTAGTTGACTCAATCTCTGCTGACACTTCAGAGCTGCGTTGTGGTCGTGTCAAGGCGCAGGTCCTCGATCTCACCTGGATACGGCCCGGATCCGGCTGACTACGGTAAACCCCGGGATAAACAGAGAGACTAATATTAGCGTAGATGCCATTCTTCTTCTGATGTAACGAGTACATCTGGCGTTATAGGAAGTGTTCCCGGTTCTGGCTGACCTAATTTATGCAGCCTAACAATCCTTGAACGGATTTGAAAACAAAAAATGATAATGTGTTATGTGTATGCCAGGTTTAGTTTGATATTTCTCAAAAGGATATTGCTATTACTGCTCCTAGTCCCTACAAATTTGGATTTTTTTTATATGCACATATAACCACATATAAGCTATGTTAAATATGTTTATGTTTAGTAAGAGAGTAAAAAGCAAGCTTTCAGTTGTCAGATGCTTTTATCTGATGTGATTTATAGTATTACAGTGAAGCTGGTGATAAAGGTGCAGTAGGTGATCTGGGAAATGCTAACGTTAGCCTGCTAGCTGCTGCTCTTGACAAAGCGTCACAAGAGACGGCGTTAAACTACCTCATGTCTTAAAGCACATAACATTACAATAATAATGAACGTAAACAACTTAGAGAGCTTGTACCTGACTGCTGCAGATTAATTTCGGTGTTGACACTGTTTACGTGGATACGCATAATTCCGAGTCTGTCTGAACAGTTCCAGTTACGTCACAGGTTGCCATCTCTTAATTACGGTAGTTATGGCGCTAACGTAGCATAAGCTTGTTGTTTTGATTCAGTAGGAACTGTAAAAGGTGGCTGCTGTTTGTTTGCGGTGCTCTGTGACTGAGTTCTGTCTGTATAAACTCACTGAAACGCGGTAATAACATATGATGTCTGTGCAAACAGGATGCGAACAGGTAGGACATCATATTATTTAATTCGGACTGAATATCATCATGTTCAGTATTTTAAACTATTATATGCTGTATTTTAATACTTTATGTTGAACTTATCAAAACAGTGAGGTTATCTTAATGCTGTGCAAGTCTTGGGCTTCAAAAATCCTCTGAAACCCGAAGCTGCGACTCCAGGACCTCATCATTCAGTGGACCAAATTCATTCCAGCTTCCACAAGTTTATGAGTGAGCTGAACAAACCAGGAGTCCCGTATCTGTTGAGTGTTGCCAACCGCCTCTACGGAGAGCAATCCTACCAGTTTGTTGAGGTAAGACTCAGTTTATTCACTGGAGGTTCTGGAAATGTTCTCAGCTCTAATATCATTTGCACCTCAATCGATTTGCTGTATTACAGAAATTCCTCAGTGACGCAAAAAGATACTATGAAGCTGGACCGGAGAAGGTGGACTTCAAGACCAAATCAGAGGATGCTCGTGTCAACATCAATAAAACACAAGGTGAAATTCATCATGAGCTTACTCTACAAATAATTCTTTGGTTTTTAAGTTCAGCAAAAATGTTTTTTCAAGGGCCATGTTCAGCTTTATAGGGTTCATGAGTTGAGCTGTATAGATCTTTGGAGGTTGAAGTTTTGACTTTAATGCACTTTTTATTTGGCCATTAAGTTTACATTTCCATAAGAAGGACGCTTTAATTGTGTTTATTGATTTAGACTGTTAGACATTCAATCAGTTCATTTAGGCCTGAATCAATTCAAATCACTGCTCTAAGTGAACAATGTCCATTTGTATTTTAGAGAAGATCAAGGACTTGGTGCAACAGGGAGTCATCGATGAATTGACGAGACTGGTCTTGGTGAACGCCATCTACTTCAAGGCGAACTGGGAGAAGAAATTCCCAAAAGAAGCCACCAGAGATGGGCAGTTTAAACTGAACAAGGTGAGATTTCATGCTCTTTTTTGAAATATTTTTAATAGTCATGATGAAATCTGAGGGTTATAAAGTGTTTCCACTGATGTTTGGCAGATTCAAACTAAACCAGTGAAGATGATGAATCAGAATAGGAAGTTTCCTCTGGCCTTCATCCCAGAGATGAACAGTCAGGTTCTGGAGCTGCCGTATGTCGGGAAGAATCTCAGTATGTTGATCATCCTTCCTAATAAGATGGAAGACGACACCACTGGCCTTCAGAAGGTGAGACAGCACAGATTCTGCTAGTATGGGGTGTTGTTTCATTATTTGGAATTGCCGTTTAACCCTATAAAGTGTGCTGTATCATATTTCTAATGCACATTTCGGTAACACTTTAGAATACTGATCCTTCAGTGATGAATAACTACACAGGAACAAATGAATAATGCATTATTAACACTCTAGTAACTACTATTAACTAACAAGAAACTATGACCAATGAATTAGTCAGTAGTAGTGCTCAGTTGAAGGTGGTAGTTCACTATTAGCTAATCAGTAACTATTGTTTTTTCATACCTCCCAGAGAACTACTAAGAACTACTATATACACGTTCATAATTAAGATGAATGATGCATAATGTATAATTCATTCTAAAGTAAAGGTCATGGTAACCCACTAGTAATGACTGAAGTATTACCAAATCCTTCAGAAGGAATTACTAATTATTTGGATCAGTATTCTAAAGTGTGAAACATGATAACTCTCTAGTAACTACTGGAGTCATTGTAAACTTTTGAGGTTTTTGTACAGTTTTGTACAGTAATTCCTTCTGATGTATTTGGTAACACTTAAGTAATTACTAGTGGGTTACCATGACCTTCACTTTAGAGTACTGATCCAAATAAGTAGTAGTTAATTTAGACTCCAGTAGTTACTAAAGAGTTATCATGTTTCTCACTTTAGAATACTGATCCAAATAATTAGTAATTCCTTCTGAAGGATTTGGTAATACTTCAGTCATTACTAGTGGGTTACCATGACCTTTACTTTAGAATGAATTATACATTATGCATTATTCACATTAATTATGAACGTGTATATTCTTAGTAGTTTTCTGGGAGGTATGAAAAAAATAGTAGTTACTGATTAGCTAAAAGTGAACTACCACCTTCAACTTAGCACTAGTTCTTACTAATTCATTAAACAGAGTTGCTTGTTAGTTAATAGTAGTTACTAGAGTTTTAGTAATGCATTACTCATTTGTTCCTGTGTAGTTATTCATTAATGAAGGATCAGTATTCTAAAGTGTTACCCAAATTTCTTATGCAAATTTCTTCCTCTAGCAATCGTTTCGCTAGATAAGACCCTTATTCCTCGTCTGGGATCATGTAGAGCTCTTTGAAGCTGCACTGGAACCAACATTTGGACCTTCAACCTGTTGGTAACTGTTGAAGTCCACTATACGGAGAAAAATCCTGGAATGTTTTCCTCAAAAACCTTAATTTCTTTTCGACTGAAGAAAGAAAGACATAAACATCTTGGATGACATGGGGGTGAGGAAATTATCAGGAAATTTTTCATTCTTAAGTGAACTAATCTTTTAAGGTCGGGTGAAATACTTGTCGACTGAAGGACTTTAACCATGAGAGAATGTATAGAGTTATTGTGTTACATACAGAAGGGAGCGGAGACACAGGTAAGGATTAACAGGTTTATTTCAGGTAATGCAGAGCGTAAGCAGAGTGCAGGTGAGTGATGGCAGATGAATAGATCGCTGAGCAGATGAACTGGAACTGATACTTGTCTGTATGTTCTTAGGGAGCGTGGATGCCAGGAGACGTGGAACAGACAACACACCGGAGAAGCACAGGAGACGAGGAGACACTGGGAATCACTGAGGACGCTGGAGACAGGTAAGTAGAAAGCTAGGGAGTCCAGGAGGTAAGTGAACACGGGTAAGTGTCAACGAGACCGGACAGTGACTGAGTGAACTGGCGTGTCTTTTATGTGGCTGTGGTGATGAGTGTGAATTGGCGTCAGGTGTGGCTTGTCAGTACTCAGGAGAGGGAGTGCGATGTGATTGGGTGAATGTGGAGCCTGGCGTGTCTGTGACATTACCCCCCCCTCCACGGTCCGCTCCTGAGGACCGTGGACCCCGACGTCGTGGTGGTCGACCTCTACCTCGGGGGGCTGGCTTGCTGGGATGTCTGGCGTGGAAGTCGTCAAGGAGGCTGGGGTCTAGAACATCATTCCTCTGGACCCATGAGCGTTCTTCGGGACCATAACCTTCCCAGTCGACCAGGTATTCAAGGGACCCACCACGACGCCGGGAGTCCAAGATGTCTTTCACCTGGTAGGCTACTCCGTCTTCTGCAATGAGTGGAGGAGGGGGATCTTCGGGGTCGCCAGGCTCTGTGGAGGGAAGGACAGAGGGATGGTGAGGCTTCAAGAGTGATACATGGAAAACTGGGTGAATGCGATACTCAGGAGGGAGTTGCAGGTGATAGGTGACGGGGTTGACTTGCCGGATGATGGTGAAGGGGCCAACGAACCTAGGACTCAGCTTCCTACAGGGCAGGCGCATCCTGATGTCCCTGGTTGACAGCCAAACCTTCTGTCCTGGCTGGAAGTTGGGTGCGTGGGAGCGTCGAAGGTCGGCTGTCAACCTGCGCCTGCGTAGGGCTCGCTGGAGTTGCAGATGTGCTGAGTCCCAGACCCTCTCGCTCTCCCGGAACCAGTAATCCACCGCCGGAACGTCTTATGGTTCCCCATCCCAGGGGAAGAGTGGGGGCTGGTAGCCGAGCACGCATTGGAAAGGTGTAAGGCCTGTAGTGGGTTGACGGAGTGAGTTCTGGGCGTACTCGGCCCAGCCCAGGAACTGGTTCCAGGAGTCCTGGTGGCCGTGACAGAAGGTACGTAGGAAACGGCCGATCTCCTGTATCTTCCTCTCCGTCTGCCCGTTCGTCTGGGGATGGTATCCAGAGGAGAGACTTATGGTCACACCTAGGAGTTTGAAAAAGGCCTTCCAGACTCGGGATGTGAATTGGATTCCACGGTCTGATACAATGTCTTCAGGTAACCCAAAGTAGCGGAATACATGGTTGAACAATAGCTCTGCCGTTTCCATGGCAGTGGGGAGTCCAGGCAGGGGAACTAAGCGACAGGACTTGGAAAAGCGGTCGACGATGACCAGCACACATGTGCATCCATCGGAAACGGGAAGGTCGGTAATGAAATCCACTCCTAGGTGTGACCAGGGATGAGTGGGAACGGGCAGAGGCTGGAGCTTTCCGGAGGGAAGATGGCGTGGACTTTTGGAGACGGCACATTCCCTGCACCCCTGGCAAACCTCCTGACGTTGGATATCATGTTGGGCCACCAGAAGCGCTGTTTTAACAGCGAGAGGGTTTCGTTGACCCCGGGGTGGCCAGTGCCCAGTGAAGTATGCGTTGAGTGGATGAGGGGCGTGCGTCGTGACCGGGGTACATACCGGGGTACACCGGGGACAACCCGGCGGAATGCTGGTGGAGGCATTGGACTCGGGGAGCGTCTCTTCCGACCAGGAGATGGGGCTCACTATGAGTCGTTCGGGGATGATGGGCTCTGGATCCTCGTTGTTCTCATCGAGGCTGTGGATACGGGAAAGGGCATCGGCTTTCACGTTCTTTGAACCGGGGCGGTAGGAGATGGTGAAATTGAATCTTGTGAAGAAGAGAGCCCATCTGGCCTGGCGGGGGTTTAGTCTCTTGGCATCACGTAAGTATCCTAGGTTCTTGTGGTCTGTTAAGACTGTAAAAGGGTGTTTAGCTCCCTCAAGCCAATGCCTCCATTCTTCCAGGGCAAGTTTGATGGCGAGGAGTTCGCGGTTGCCGATGTCATAATTAACTTCCGCCGGGTTGAGTTTCCTGGAGAAGAAAGCACATGGATGGAGTTTGCTGGGATTCCCCTGCTGCTGGGATAACACCGCTCCCAGTCCGGTGGTTGAGGCGTCAACCTCGATGACGAAGGGGAGTTCTGGGTCAGGGTGAACCAGGAGGGGAGCGGTCGTGAAGGCGGTCTTGAGGGTCTCAAAGGCTTGGGTGGCGGCTGGGGTCCAGGACAGAGACTTGGGCTTACCACGGAGGAGGTTGGTGAGTGGACCGGTGATGGAACTGTAGTGCTGGATGAAACGGCGGTAGAAGTTGGCAAATCCTAGGAATCTTTGTAATTCTTTAATAGTGGAGGGAATGGGCCATTCTTTAACTGCGGTGACCTTCCTCTCATCCATGCGGACGCCACTGTGGTCGATGTTGTAGCCGAGGAATTGCACGGAAGGCTGATGGAAGGTGCACTTCTCGGCTTTCAGGAAGAGGTGGTATTCTCTCAGGCGTTGGAGGACCTCCGCAACGTGTCGGCGATGTTCGGCCAGGCTCCGGGAGTAGATCAAAATATCGTCAATGTAGACCAGGACAGACCGGTGCAGGAACTCCCGGAGCACCTCATGCATGAAGTCTTGGAATACGGAGGGGGCGTTGACCAGTCCATACGGCATGACGAGGTACTCATAATGGCCAGTAGGGGTCACGAAAGCCGTTTTCCACTCGTCCCCCTCACGTATTCTGATGAGGTTGTACGCGCTGCGGAGGTCCAGCTTGGTGAACACAGTGGCGCCGCGTAGATGTTCCAGGGCCGCTGGGACGAGAGGAAGGGGGTAACGGAACTTAACGGTGATTTGGTTGAGTGCTCGATAATCAATGCAGGGCCGCAAGCCTCCGTCCTTCTTAGCCACGAAGAAAAAGCTAGAAGCAGCAGGGGAAGTGGACGGTCGGATGTAACCTTGCTTGAGAGCCTCGTCGATGTACTCCTCCATGGCTTTCTCCTCCGGAACGGACAGGAAATATATCTTCCCTCTGGGCACTGGCTCACCTGGGATGAGGTCAATGGCACAGTCCCATGGCCGGTGGGGGGGCAGCTTGGAGGCTTGTTTAGGACAGAAGACATCCCTGAAGTGGGAGTAACAGGCTGGGATGTCCGTGGAACGTTTCTCGAGAGGGCTTTCCACAGTAGTAGCCCCGACTTGGATTTCTTGGGAACCTGGAGAACTGGACGCGGGGAGTTCAGGGAAACAGTCCTGGAAGCACTGGTTACCCCACTTCAGGATTTCTCCTGTCCTCCAGGAGATGGTGGGGTTGTGCTGCTCAAGCCATGGGCACCCTAGGATCACGTCAGATGTAGACTCCTCCAGAACCAGCAGCTGAATCTCCTCGGTGTGGAGCACTCCCACTTGGAGACGGAGAGGTCCCACGCTGTAACGTACTTTCCGTAATGGTTTTCCTGTTATCGCGTGGATCTGATAGATCTTCGGCGTTGGGGTGGTTTTGAGATGCAGCTGGCGACAGAGGGCTCCGGAGATGAAGTTTCCAGCTGACTTAGAATCGAGGAGCGCACTGGCTGAAAGACAAAGTTCAGCGGCAGTAAGTGTTACTTCAATTGTGAGCGGTTTCATTTTATTCAGAGTGGGCAGGATGGCACTCACCAAAGGCCGGGCAGGACGTAGGGGGCATTCAGCGATATAATGCCCGGCACCACCACAATACAGGCAGAGATTCTGGGTCAGCCTCCTCTGCCGCTCAGCTGCTGAAAGACGTGAGTGCTCAATTTGCATGTTGTCGTTGGCTGGTTCTGGGGAGCTGACGGACTCTGGCTGGCGGGGAAAGGAGGGGAATAGCGGCTGGCCCTGGTGCTCTTCTAAGCACAGCTGCATACGAGTGGCGAATCTGATGGATAGCTGAATGAATTTCTCGAGCCCGATGGAATCCTCGTATGCAGCGAGATGCAACCGCACACGTGGATCGAGGCCTTGACGATATGTAGTGATCAAAGCCTGCTCATTCCAGCCACTTGCAGCAGCGAGGGTACGAAACTGGAGGGCATAATCAGACACAGTTAGTGCACCTTGCTTTAAATTGCATAATCTCTCACCAATCGACGAGTCCCAGGCGGGTTTACCAAAAACTTCCTTGAAGTGGGTTGTAAAACTTGACAAGGATGATACTACGGGGTTGTTTAAGTTCCAGAGAGGTTCAGCCCATCGCAGTGCTTTTCCGTGAAGCTGAGAGATTATGAAAGCCACCTTTGAACGATCGTCGGGATACAAGTGCGGTTGCATCTCCAGGACCAGCGAACATTGCAGGAGAAAAACGTTGCAATCCTCCGCCAGACCAGAGAAGGGCGCCGGTTTGGCCATGGGACTGGCGACCACGGGAGGTGAAGGAGCTGCGGCGGTGGATGCGGAAGTGTTCGCTGGTGTCGTTGTCGTGGAGGTGCTGGCGAAGGTGCGACGAAGTGCAGTGACCAGCTCTTGAATGGGATCCGGGGTGCTCATGCTGTTACCTGGGCGGTGTTGGTCCGGTCTTCCGTTACATACAGAAGGGAGCGGAGACACAGGTAAGGATTAACAGGTTTATTTCAGGTAATGCAGAGCGTAAGCAGAGTGCAGGTGAGTGATGGCAGATGAATAGATCGCTGAGCAGATGAACTGGAACTGATACTTGTCTGTATGTTCTTAGGGAGCGTGGATGCCAGGAGACGTGGAACAGACAACACACCGGAGAAGCACAGGAGACGAGGAGACACTGGGAATCACTGAGGATGCTGGAGACAGGTAAGTAGAAAGCTAGGGAGTCCAGGAGGTAAGTGAACACGGGTAAGTGTCAATGAGACCGGACAGTGACTGAGTGAACTGGCGTGTCTTTTATGTGGCTGTGGTGATGAGTGTGAATTGGCGTCAGGTGTGGCTTGTCAGTACTCAGGAGAGGGAGTGCGATGTGATTGGGTGAATGTGGAGCCTGGCGTGTCTGTGACATATTGTCATGTTGAAAAATATTTTGTAGTAGCCTACATCACACAATGGTGTGTGAATTCACGACACATTTATTAAGCAAAACTCTCCTACTCCTTCAGCACTTATTTATCCCTATATAAGAACTTTAGTATCTCAGGAAAATAACCGGGTACCGGGAGTTTTTGCGAGCTGCCAGTATGCTAGAATCATTGTTCTCATTTGTGCAAATAATAAGTATAAAATCATTGTCTATGGAAAGTCCCCATAAAACATGGAAACCCTACACATGTGGGTTGTGTACTTAACATCAGGTCACTCCAGTTTCACTGTAAAACTGTAAATCATGTCAGATAAAAGCATCTGACAACTGAAAGCTTGCTTTTTACTCTCTTACTGAACATAAATGGACACGGTATTTAACTATATGCAGTTATAAAAAAAAAAGCCAAATTTGTAGGGACTAGGAGCATTAATAACAACATCCTTTTAAGAAATATCAAACTAAAAGTCTAAACAATTAATGCACATGATCGAAGACACAATAACTGATGCATTCCTGTAATATTAGAAGAAAAGAGCACTTTTAGACGACAATATATTGAACCCATAATGAGGCATCCCACATCAAAATCCATCAACACTCCGATCACATCAGCCCTACTGATGATGGTGAAAGCATGTGTTCACACTTACATGCCCAAATCTCACAGTCACTCCCAGTTACTCCCAGTTCTGACTTAGTTACTTCAAAACCATTTATTACAACATCGGCCTGGTGGTAAATAAACAAGAACTATTTTTTTTACAACCTGTGATACTTTTTTCAGGATTCTTTGATGAATAAAAAGTAGGGCTGGGAATTTAACACGTTAATTAGATTAATTAATTACAGAAAAAAAAATAACGTGTTCATTTCTAACACATTTAACACACTTGCCCCGCCCCCAGACCTACACAGGTCATCTGACATTTCATACAGTTGACTGAGGCTTTAATCCAACAGATCCAATTCTCTGAACTGCGGTGGCAGCACCCATTGCGCGTCATAGATCAATTGACATGATTTAAATGACAAAACACATTAAAATATTTGACAATAGGCCTCGATTTATGTTTCTGCTGGTTGGTGCCCACACTTCATAACTGAGTGCGTACACGTAAAATCTGAGACAGAGTAGAGCCATGAGGACAATATATTTGAGAGAGCGCGAGTTTTGTGGAGAGATTCGTGCTGCACATTATATTGATGCGCTCTTGCATTAATGCATTACATTGATGTGCACTCGACATGCATTGTTAAAAAATTCCATAGTAACTACCTCAAGCGAACTATAAAAATAATAACGTCGCGTCTGAAAGCTGCAATCGTTTTCACTGTAAAAAATTGTGCTGTAAAATAACAAAGACAAGAATAAAATCTACTGGCAGCAGGGTTGCCAGTAATGTACTGTTAATGTTACTGCAAACACTGATCTCCATCGTGGTAACATCAAAAGAAACAATAAATCATCAACATCTAAACCTCTGTTAATTCTCAATAATAACTTCTCTGGACGAATGACAGAAATAAAGTCAATCTGGTTAGTAACAAGTGAAGCTGGTAATGCTGTTTGTGGAGTTGTTTAATCAGATCTTGAGAGATTTAATATCTTTTAACTTCAGTTGATTTCATCTTATTTTCTATTCTTGTTTCTCTTTCCTTCAGTGATTCTGCTTGTTTACAGCAGGTGTTCATCAGTGTCTGAATTTACTCATTTGTTTTCATTCACTCTCTCAAGTGGATTTTATTGGTAAACTAATGTAGGGAATAGTGAATGAGGCTATAGGGTGTGATTTGGAACACAGCCTCAGTGTGTCGACTTTGAGTGCTGTTAATTCACAGTATATTGCAGTAGGCCACTTTCTCGAAAATGAGAAATATTGCTCTGAATGCATTGTTTTCAACGGTATATTACTGTTTTAATATATAAATATACACTATATTGCTAAAAGTTTTGGGACGCCTGCCTTTACGTGCACATGAACTTAAATGACATCCCATTCTTAATCCGTAGGGTTTAATATGGAGTTGGCCCACCCTTTGCAGCTATAACAGCCTCAACTCTTCTAGAAAGGCTTTCCGCAAGGAGTGTGTTTATGGGAATTTTTGACCATTCTTCTAGAAGCGCATTTGTGAGGTCAGGCAGTGATGTTGGCGAGAAGGCCTGGCTCACAGTCTCCGCTCTAATTCATCCCAAAGGTGTTCTATCGGGTTGAGGTCAGGACTCTATGCAGGCCAGTCAAGTTCCTCCACACCAAACTCGCTCATCCATGTCTTTATGGACCTTGTTTTGTGCACTGGTGTGCAGTCATGTTGAAACAGGAAGGGGCCATCCCCAAACTGTTCCCACAAAATTGGGAGCATGAAATTGTCCAAAATGCCTTGGTATGCTGAAGCATTAAGAGTTCCTTTCACTGGAACTAAGGGGCCAAGCCCAACCCCTGAAAAACAACCCCACACCATAATGCCCCCTCCACCAAACTTTACACTTGGCACAATGCAGTCAGGCAAGTACCGTTCTCCAGGCAACCACCAAACCCAGACTCATCCATTGGATTGCCAGACAGAGAAGCGTGATTCGTCACTCCAGAGAACACGTCTCCACTGCTCTAGTCCAGTGGCGGCGTGCTTTACACCACTGCATCCAATGCTTTGCATAGCACCTGGTGATGTAAGGCTTAGATGCAGCTGCTCGGCCATGGAAACCCATTCCATTAAGCTCTCTACACACTGTTCTTGAGCTAATCTGAAGGCCACAGTTTGGAGGTCTGTAGCTATTGACTCTGCAGAAAGTTGGCGATTTCTGCACACTGTGCGCCTCAGCATGCGCTGACCCCGCTCTGTGATTTTACGTGGCCTACCACTACTGGAGGGGTGTCCTAATACTTTTGGCAAAATAGTGTATATAAATATGTATATGTATATATATTAGAGGTGCACCAATATATCGGCCAACAATCGGTATCGGCCGATAAAGAGTATTATTATCACTATTGGCCATCGGCTGATTGTTTAAAAACTGCAGATGATCAGGGCCGATTATATCCTGTCAATCAAAAGGGTGCGGAAAAATGTGTTCAGACTGCAACTCATACATACGGTGTGTGAAGAAAATCACTCTTGTGTTGAGTTTTAACGCATTAACAGTTTAAAAATAGTGACAATAAAGCAGGCTCTTTTTGACCCTATGAATCACCCATAGTTCAAGCCAGGTTTGCCAGGTCTGCATTTTTTTTTTTTTTTTGCTACATCAAATATTACTTGTAGTTCCTCCCATCCAATAATCGCAAAAAGCTTTGTTCTTTGTTACTTCTGATTAGAATAAAAGTTTCAGTTTTCAAATTCTGTCCATTTTATCATGAAATTCAAACAATAAATGGCGTTTTGACGCTTTTAAATGTGACGTGTCAGATCGCTGTAATGCCTCAGTTCAGGCGGCTGCGCAGAGCATGAGTCTTTTCTTCCTCTTCAATACAAGTTATATCTCAAAAAACATGCATGAACATCAAAGGTATGTTGAAAGATATAGTACAGCTTACCGGAATGTCTCATGTCTCATGTAATCAGTACCTCAGTAATGTTTTCCAATGTTCACAGTTCCTTATCTATCTATAGCTAATAAGTGAAATGCGCGTTCTCGATAGTAATGCTGAAACGATTAGTCGGCATTATCGACAACGTCGACAATAAAAAATTGTTGACAAATATTTTTGTCGAATAGTCTTTTGATCTCACATGATCTATTTGAAGGGCCTGCAATAATGCGGTTTGACAAGTGGGGCACTGTAGCGCAATACTGTAATGCAGCCCTCCCGGATCGAATCCAATAGAAGAAGACAAGGTGCTTCGGAGTGTATAGTGCAAATGAAGTCGAAGTCGAATAATTAGTGGGTTATATTTATATTATATAATTATTTCACATATGAAAAGGCAATTCGTGATACATGTATCCACAACACATGACCTGTTTTATGCAGCCAACTGACATGTACACCAAATATTTGTAACGCAAAAGTTGTTTGGACAAGGATTTGTACTTTGGGTGTGTGGTGATGAGGAACATTATTTATTTATGTTTAGTAAAAGTCTCACAGAGATACCTACTTCCAACCCTCATCAGCTAATCGATTTTTGGGTTGTACACACATTATGATTAAGAATGACTAATTATGATTAATACAATTATCATGTATTTTTCCTGATTTCAGGTTAGTTTCTTCCGCTACACACAGTTTTATTTATTGGTTTCACTTATGATAAACAAATGAAGAATGAATCACGCAATTTTAGTCTGATTCTTTTCCTGGTGGATAAACATTAATTTAATAATTTCAAGGGATGTTACAAGCTGATTTGGCCTAAAGGCTGGCCGTTTTAGGGTGAGGCAGCATTTATTAGACTGACACACATAACCATCGCTTCATTCACCTCGGACAGACGGACTCGCTGGGAAGCTTCATCATTTCTGCCGATTACTCTAGGTAATGCTTTTAGAGGTACTTTTATGCATGCAAAATGGTAACCCACACAGTTATAAAATGTAGATCTAATAGAACTAAATTGTGTGTCATGATGATGAAGACATGTCCACCTTCAAACTGCTGTTATTCATACTATTTCTTTCTAGCTTGTGAAAATGGAGGCTTTGTCAGCAGCAAACACTCAGTTCTCCCTCAACCTGTTCAAGAAGATCAGTGGAGTAAACGCATCAGGAAATGTGTTCTACTCTCCTGTCAGCATCTCCTCGGCTCTGGCCATGGTGTCGCTCGGTGCAAGAGGAAACACAGCAGCTCAGATGTTTAAGGTGATCTCACACTTAAGCACATTTTTTATGGCTGGTAGTTCAGAAATCAAAATTTATGTGTGTTTGAGGCATCATCATGTTCAGTAAAGTTAAACTATCATATGCTGTATTTTAATACTATACGTTGAACATAACAAAAGAGTGAGGTTATCTTAATGCTGTGCAGGTCTTGGGCTTTAAAAACCCTCTCAGTCTCGTCGCTGCGACTCCAGGACCTCATCATTCAGTGGACCAAATTCATTCCAGCTTCCACAAGTTTATGAGTGAGCTGAACAAACCAGGAGTCCCGTATGTGTTGAGTGTTGCCAACCGCCTCTACGGAGAGCAATCCTACCAGTTTGTTGAGGTAAGACTCAGTTTATTCACTGGAGGTGCTGGAAATGTTCTCAGCTCTAATATCATTTTCACCTCAATCGATTTGCTGTATTACAGAAATTCCTCAATGACACAAAAAGATACTATGAAGCCGGACTGGAGAAGGTGGACTTCAAGACCAAATCAGAGGCTGCTCGTGTCAACATCAACAAATGGGTGGAGAAAAAAACACAAGGTGAAATCCAGCATGAGCTTATTCTACAAATAATTCTTTTTTTGCTGCTTTTAAGTTCAGCAAAATGTTTTTTTCAAAGGCCATATTCAGCATATTCAGATAATTGTATTTATTCTTGAGTTGAGCTGTATAGTTCTTTGGAGGTTAAGGTTTTGACTTAAATACACTTTTTATTTGTTTTTAAGTTTACATTTCCATAAGAACTTTGAGACTGAGGCTTTAATAGTGTTTATTGATTTAGACTTTAGTAACAACATAGTGTTAGAGATTCAATCAATTTATTTGGGCCTGAATCAATTCAAATCACTGCTCAAAGTGAACAATGTCCATTTGTATTTTAGAGAAGATCAAGGACTTGGTGCCACAGGGAGCTGTTGATGCATCGACCAAATTGGTCTTGGTGAACGCCATCTACTTAAAGGCGAACTGGGAGAAGAAATTCACAAAGGAAGCTACTAGAGATGGGCTCTTTAAGATAAACAAGGTGAGATTTCATGCTCTGTTTTTTTTTTTTTATATTTTTAACAGTCATGATGAAATCTGAGGGGTTATAAAGTGTTTCCACTGACGTTTGGCAGATTCAAACTAAACCAGTGAAGATGATGAATCAGAATAGGAAGTTTCCTCTGGCCTTCATCCCAGAGATGAACAGTCAGGTTCTGGAGCTGCCGTATGTCGGGAAGAATCTCAGTATGTTGATCATCCTTCCTAATGAGATGGAAGACGACACCACTGGCCTTCAGAAGGTGAGACAGCACAGATTCTGCTAGTATGGGGTGTTGTTTCATTATTTGTATTTGCTGTTTAACCCTATAAAGTGTGCTGTATCATATTTGCTATGCAAATTTCTAATGCAGATTTCTTCCTCGAGGCCTTTAAATGATCAACATGATCAAAAATTTGCTGAAAAGTATCATTCAGGTTGTGGTTCACGTGTCTTTTATTGTGAAATCTTTACTGATTTTTATAAAGTCATGTGTTTTCGATGAACACTTACTGGACTGAAGCAATTTAGGTTTACTTGATTATCCATAAATCACTCTTTTTTTTCTTCTTCTTTTTTTTTTTAGAAAAATCATGCAAGTATAAAATATGATCCATCAAGCCTTTGATGAGCGTTTATTTGTTCATCTCAATCATTGTATTGCATTACATTATATGTTTTGAAACTACAGAGCTTTTATCATAAAACTAAGCATTTAAATATAATCTTACTAAGACATTATAGAGTAATGACTGATATTTATATGCATTTCATGTCAGTAGTCTGCTATTCTTTTATAAAGATCGCACTGATTTACATAACAAGCATTAGAATTTCATCTTACTTTTTGGCCATATAAATATCAGCATCTGCACCAAATGGCAAATATTTTGCATATTTTGGCCTGTGAATAAAATTGAGCTGTTTTTTCTCCATATATTCTCACTAAATCATATGAGCCATAAAAGCCTGATCTATCAAATATGATACTCAACACATACGCACTTTTTTATTTTTTGGATGAAACTTTTTTTATTTTTAAAAATGTTCTGTATAAATGTTAATAAACTGTTCCGTTTTAAAAAAAATATTACTGATATATTATTTCATATATCAGCTTTTACAGGGTTTATATTGCATACATCTAAGCCATTGAAGAGGTGTATTCAAGTTTCTGTCTCCACAACTCCACAACCGAAATAATCATCACATCATTGATGCTGTACAAACAAACCCCAGTTTATGCAAATATCAAACATTAACATGTCTCTGTTATTATCCAGCTTGAAAAGGCAGTGACCTACGAGAAGCTCATGGAGTGGACCAAACCCAGCAAGATGATTCTAGAGGAAGTTCAACTATCTCTGCCCAAATTTAAGATGGAGGTAACCTATGATGACATGAGGAGTCTTCTGATCAGCATGGGAATGGAGGATGTTTTTGACCCGCTGAAGGTGAATCTTTCAGGCATGTCCTCCAACAATGACCTGGTGCTGTCGCAGGTGATTCATAAAGCCTTTGTTGAAGTAAACGAGGAAGGAACTGAAGCGGCTGCAGCCACTGCCACCATCCTTGCGTCAGCCTCATTAACCTCACCCCAAAAATCCTTTACTGCAGACCACCCGTTCCTTTTCTTCATCCGGCATAATCCCTCCAATGCCATTCTGTTCTATGGACGCTTGAGTTCTCCTTGAAAATAGTGATGATAAAGTGATCATTTTAGATGACTGTGTTCCTCTGATAAATAAAGTCACTAGTAAATAATTGAGTGAAATTGTCTGTATGCATTTACTTTTAGAGTCATTTAAGATTTTTTATATACAGTTCTGTACAAGATACAAAGAATGTAAAAATAATTATTTTGGATTGATCTGTTGAACATTTACTAAACAGGGCAAATTAGCATGGAAGGGTAATTCCAAAAAAGTGCCAATGGGAGTGGAAAGTTCTGCGTGTGATCTACTGACGACACGCAAATTAATGAACACAGACGGATCTTTCCATTATGACCAACGCAATCTACTGAGAGCAGCGCAAGTTAGCGTCTGGTTTAAGACATGCTTTTTGGGGGCGGTAAATAATGGCGCAAATACTAGTAAACTGACTAGTGCAAACCTTCGTAAATCACCTTGCATGATTAATTTAAATACTCTCCTCCCATAAATTTTGCACCTGAAAGGGAAACTCCTACAAATGCATATGCAATAAGGTCAGCTGCAAAAATAACCCTGTCCACACCTTTTCAGCACTATTTTTTCACTGTGTGTCTTTAGTAAATCGTAACAGTTGTTTTTTAACGCCAAAAGAGAGTTTGCGCTGGTGCTAGCTGTTAGCAAATCAGAGTTATTTGGTAGTTTTTTGGCCCTTCGTTTTTTGCTGTTAGATCAATGCATTTCACTTCTGCTCGTTGCATCTTGCTGTGTAAACAGTCACTCTTTTCTTCTCACAGCTTTTGCCAGTTCTGAGACACTTGCTTTGCATTTCTCCTTCTCTTTTCCTATCAAAAAAAATCCCTCATCACCAAATGAAAGCTTAAAGTGAAAGCCTGATTGTTTCAGTGACTTTGTCCCTGTTAGTTTCTGAGTTTTGCTATATTTTCACACTTAAAATTTTGCTTTGGTAATTCTCTTGTAGACTACCATTGTCTTCTTTTGTGCAAAGAAATATGTCTTCTGACAATTCTCCCATACGCGGTTCAGTTATTGACAGCATTAAGTATGAGAGAGATTCTATGAATGGGCAATATAACGCTTTTTCTATATTTCTATGTATTTACATTACAGTTTTTCTCAATTGATTTGACACATTTCTCCAAAGTAATCTAACTTCTCTCAAAACAGTGATCTAAACACACTCTTACCTTAGCCAAACAGTTTAACTTTACTGCAAAATATTTTTTTTTTTTAAATAATGCATTTAATAAAACTAAATACTAACATCAAATCTACAAGTGTATTCTCTAATGATTTTAGAACACTTCCAGCTGTAGATGTACAAATACACTAACGAAAATACATGTTTATTGTAATGTTTTTCCAGTAGGTTTTGTTATATGGGTCATTGAGCAAAAAAAGCTTTTAGTCTTGAACAATGTGTTCAAACAAGTTTCAGTTTTTACATAACATTTCAAAGTATTTAAATTCTTTCTTTCTTTTTTACTTTTTTGTCAGGTGGTACAACCAAATATTTGTAAATACATATCTACCCTACTTGAAATTAGATTACCAGTATTTGAGAGATATCTACAACCCTATTCACTACACAATTAATTCCACAATTATCTATTTGTTAGATAACTGTTTATTATTCAAGCAGATATCAGTTTGGGGCTAATTGAAAACATACCATGTGCTTTTGACAATATGACAATTCCAGAGTTTTGTTTGTTGTGTTTGGACAAATGGTACAAAAATGTTTGTGATTTGTGTAAAGCCAATAAAAATAGCTGTGACTGTTTTTTTCCTGAAATATTAAAGTTTTGGATGGATGAATGAACTTTTATGAGAGCATCTGCAAATTTTGTGCGTAGTGTTTTGAGAAAATGGTTCATGTGATTTGAAATTTGTGTGAAATGAATGAAAACTTACAATCTGTTCAGGACAATTACAAAGTGTTCAGATCACTGAGGTAAAGGATTAGTCCACTTTCAAATAAAAATTTCCTGATAATTTACTCACCCCCATGTCATCCAAGATGTCCATCTCCTTCTTTCTTCAGTTAAAAAAAATAAATAAAGGTTTTTAATGAAAACATTCCAGGATTATTCTCCTTATAGTGGACTTCAATGGTCTCCAAACTATTCAACTTACGGAACGAATGCGGCGCCAGTTCCATTTTTACTGTAAGCTTAATAAGGAAGGTGTAGGACATTTAGCGTAAGCTTTCTGAAGAATACAGAATCGCGTTCTGGTGGAAGCACTTGTGATGCGATCATTTGTGTCTATAAAGCATATGCATTTTCATTTTTTTTAAGAAAATGACCAATGGTTTCGCTAGATAGGACCCCATATTCCTCGTCTGGTATCGTTTAAAGCCCTTTGAAGCTGCACTGAAACTGTAATTTTGACCTTCAACCGTTTGGAGACCATTGAAGTCCACTATAAGGAGAATAATCCTGGAATGTTTTCATCAAAAAACCTTAATTTCTTTTCGACTGAAGAAAGAAGGACATGGACATCTTGGATGACATGGGGGTGAGTTTGGTGAAATGTGTCAAATCGATTGAGAAAAACTGTAACTCAACGGTGCCTGTTGAACTGAGAGATGAGTGAGTCATGTTCAATCACACTTTCATCACTAGATGGAGGGAGAGTTCTGTTTACTGTCTGTCCACCACATAACTTTTGTGTGTGTGTGTGTGTGTGTGAGGATCAGGTGAGCACAATTAGTGGGGCGTGGAAACGGGAAACAAGGAGGCAGGACAAGAGGAGCACATGGCCAACACAAACAAAGACAGATCCATGTGCTCAGACACAAGACAAACAAAGATACGTTAAACAAAGACAACACAGACAAGACTGTCAGGGCAGGATCCTATGGGTTCAATATTTGTTGGATAAAACTGTTTGTTTTTTTCTAATATTACAGGAATGCATCCGTTATTGTGTCTTTGATCATGTGTATTATTTGTTATTTTGTTTAGTCAAGTCAAGTCACCTTCATTTATACAGCGCTTTTAACAATGCAGATTGTGTCAAAGCAGCTTTACAGTGATAACTGGTATATAATTTTGGCTGCACAGCAGCTCTTAAAGAAAATGGTGTCATTATCCATCTTAAGTAAATTCAGTATTGATTCATTCTGATGTAAGAATCAATAGTTATTAATTTAGTTAATTTATCTACATCAGCACTGGAGTAAACAGTGATATCATCCAGCTCAGTTCAGTTCGCACACAATGGTGTCAATGCAGGCAGATCAAAACACTGTTGAATATCAAATGTCAAGTGTCCCCAACTAAGCAAGCCAAAGGCGACAGCGGCAAGGAACCCAAACTCTGACATCAGGTGGCAAACAGGTGTTAAAATGGAGAAAAAAAAACCTTGGGAGAAACCAGGCTTAGTCGGGGGGCCGGTTCTCCTCTGGCCAACAGCGAACAGTGCTTTATGATAGCTGCCTGAATCATAATAAGTCCGATGGGATCGCAACAGTCAAAGTATTTATTCCAGTTCCATCCAGTTGAGGATCATATTCATCACGTGCCACTGAACTGTGCCACTGGCTGTCGTGTCGATGAGGCCTTCGAAGTGGATGATCTAGTTGACTCAATCTCTGCTGACACTTCAGGGCTGCGTTGTGGCCGTGTCAAGGCGCAGGTCCTTGATCTCACCTGGATACGGCTCGGATCCGGCGGACTACGGTAAACCTTGGGATAAACAGAGAGACTAATATTCGCGTAGATGCCATTCTTCTTCTGATGTAACGAGTACATCTGGTGTTATAGGAAGTGTTTCCGGTTCCGGCTGACCTAATTTATGCAGCCTAACAATCCTTGAACGGATTTGAAAACATAAAATGATAATGTGTTATGTGTATGCCAGGTTTAGTTTGATATTTCTCAAAAGGATATTGCTATTACTGCTCCTAGTCCCTACAAATTTGGATTTTTTTATATGTACATATAACTACATATAAGCTATGTTAAATATGTTTATGATTAGTAAGAGAGTAAAAAGCAAGCTTTCAGTTGTCAGATGCTTTTATCTGATGTGATTTATAGTATTACAGTGAAGCTGGTGATAAAGGTGCAGTAGGTGATCTGGGAAATGCTAACGTTAGCCTGCTAGCTGCTGCTCTTGGCAAAGCGTCACAAGAGACGGCGTTAAACTACGTCATGTCTTAAAGCACATAACATTACAATAACAATGAACGTAAACAACTTAGAGAGCTTGTACCTGACTGCTGCAGATTAATTTCGGCGTTGATACTGTTGACGTGGATATGCATAATTCCGAGTCTGACTGAACAGTTCCGGTTACGTCACAGGTTGCCATCTCTTAATTACGGTAGTTATGGCGTTAACATAGCAAAAGCTTGTTGTTTTGATTCAGTAGGAACTGTAAAAGGTGGCTGCTGTTTGTTTGCGGTGCTCTGTGACTGAGTTCTGTCTGTATAAACTCACTGAAACGCGGTAATAACGTATGATGTCTGTGCGAACAGGATGCGAACAGGTAGGACATCGTATTATTTAATTCAGACTGAATATCATCATGTTCAGTATTTTAAACTATTATATGCTGTATTTTAATACTTTATGTTGAACTTATCAAAACAGTGAGGTTATCTTAATGCTGTGCAGGTCTTGGGCTTTAAAAATCCTCTGAAACCCGAAGCTGCGACTCCAGGACCTCATCATTCAGTGGACCAAATTCATTCCAGCTTTCACAAGTTTATGAGTGAGCTGAACAAACCAGGAGTCCCGTATGTGTTGAGTGTTGCCAACCGCCTCTACGGAGAGCAATCCTACCAGTTTGTTGAGGTAAGACTCAGTTTATTCACTGGAGGTTCTGGAAATGTTCTCAGCTCTAATATCATTTGCACCTCAATCGATTTGCTGTATTACAGAAATTCTTCAATGACTCAAAAAGATACTATGAAGCTGGACTGGAGAAGGTGGACTTCAAGACTAAATCAGAGGATGCTCGTGTCAACATCAATAAAACACAAGGTGAAATTCATCATGAGCTTACTCTACAAATAATTCTTTGGTTTTTAAGTTCAGCAAAAATGTTTTTTCAAGGGCCATGTTCAGCTTTATAGGGTTCATGAGTTGAGCTGTATAGATCTTTGGAGGTTGAAGTTTTGACTTTAATGCACTTTTTATTTGGCCATTAAGTTTACATTTCCATAAGAAGGACGCTTTAATTGTGTTTATTGATTTAGACTGTTAGACATTCAATCAGTTCATTTAGGCCTGAATCAATTCAAATCACTGCTCAAAGTAAACAATCTCCATTTGTATTTTAGAGAAGATCAAGGACTTGGTGCCACAGGGAGTCATCGATGAATTGACAAGACTGGTCTTGGTGAACGCCATCTACTTAAAGGCGAACTGGGAGAAGAAATTCCCAAAAGAAGCCACCAGAGATGGGCAGTTTAAACTGAACAAGGTGAGATTTCATGCTCTTTTTTGAAATATTTTTAACAGTCATGATGAAATCTGAGGGTTATAAAGTGTTTCCACTGATGTTTGGCAGATTCAAACTAAACCAGTGAAGATGAATCAGAATAGGAAGTTTCCTCTGGCCTTCATCCCAGAGATGAACAGTCAGGTTCTGGAGCTGCCGTATGTCGGGAAGAATCTCAGTATGTTGATCATCCTTCCTAATGAGATGGAAGACGACACCACTGGCCTTCAGAAGGTGAGACAGCACAGATTCTGCTAGTATGGGGTGTTGTTTCATTATTTGGAATTGCCGTTTAACCCTATAAAGTGTGCTGTATCATATTTCTAATGCACATTTCGGTAACACTTTAGAATACTGATCCTTCAGTGATGAATAACTACACAGGAACAAATGAATAATGCATTATTAACACTCTAGTAACTACTATTAACTAACAAGAAACTATGACCAATGAATTAGTCAGTAGTAGTGCTCAGTTGAAGGTGGTAGTTCACTATTAGCTAATCAGTAACTATTGTTTTTTCATACCTCCCAGAGAACTACTAAGAACTACTATATACACGTTCATAATTAAGATGAATGATGCATAATGTATAATTCATTCTAAAGTAAAGGTCATGGTAACCCACTAGTAATGACTGAAGTATTACCAAATCCTTCAGAAGGAATTACTAATTATTTGGATCAGTATTCTAAAGTGTGAAACATGATAACTCTCTAGTAACTACTGGAGTCATTGTAAACTTTTGAGGTTTTTGTACAGTTTTGTACAGTAATTCCTTCTGATGTATTTGGTAACACTTAAGTAATTACTAGTGGGTTACCATGACCTTCACTTTAGAGTACTGATCCAAATAAGTAGTAGTTAATTTAGACTCCAGTAGTTACTAAATAGTTATTATGTTTCTCACTTTAGAATACTGATCCAAATAATTAGTAATTCCTTCTGAAGGATTTGGTAATACTTCAGTCATTACTAGTGGGTTACCATGACCTTTACTTTAGAATGAATTATACATTATGCATTATTCACATTAATTATGAACGTGTATATTCTTAGTAGTTTTCTGGGAGGTATGAAAAAAATAGTAGTTACTGATTAGCTAAAAGTGAACTACCACCTTCAACTTAGCACTAGTTCTTACTAATTCATTAAACAGAGTTTCTTGTTAGTTAATAGTAGTTACTAGAGTGTTAATAATGCATTACTCATTTGTTCCTGTGTAGTTATTCATTAATGAAGGATCAGTATTCTAAAGTGTTACCCAAATTTCTTATGCAAATTTCTTCCTCTAGCAATCGTTTCGCTAGATAAGACTCTTATTCCTCGTCTGGGATCATGTAGAGCTCTTTGAAGCTGCACTGGAACCGACATTTGGACCTTCAACCTGTTGGTAACTGTTGAAGTCCACTATACGGAGAAAAATCCTGGAATGTTTTCCTCAAAAACCTTAATTTCTTTTCGACTGAAGAAAGAAAGACATAAACATCTTGGATGACATGGGGGTGAGTAAATTATCAGGAAATTTTTCATTCTTAAGTGAACTAATCTTTTAAGGTCGGGTGAAATACTTGTCGACTGAAGGACTTTAACCATGAGAGAATGTATAGAGTTATTGTCATGTTGAAAAATATTTTGTAGTAGCCTACATCACACAATGATGTGTGAATTCACGACACATTTATTAAGCAAAACTCTCCTGCTCCTTCAGCACTTATTTATCCCTATATAAGAACTTTACTACCTCCAGAAAATAACCGGGTACCGGGAGTTTTTGCGAGCTGCCAGTATGCTAGAATCATTGTTCTCTTTTGTGCAAATAATAAGTATAAAATCATTGTCTATGGAAAGTCCCCATAAAACATGGAAACCCTACACATGTGGGTTGTGTACTTAACATCAGGTCACTCCAGTTTCACTGTAAAACTGTAAATCATGTCAGATAAAAGCATCTGACAACTGAAAGCTTGCTTTTTACTCTCTTACTGAACATAAATGCACATGGTATTTAACTATATGCAGTTATAAAAAAAAGCCAAATTTGTAGGGACTAGGAGCATTAATAACAACATCCTTTTAAGAAATATCAAACTAAAAGTCTAAACAATTAATGCACATGATCAAAGACACAATAACTGATGCATTCCTGTAATATTAGAAGAAAAGAGCACTTTTAGATGACAATATATTGAACCCATAATGAGGCATCCCACATCAAAATCCATCCCTGACTGTGCTTTTATTCATGTCTGAAGTTTGCAGGCAAATGCCTTTACTTTTACTGAGTCTGCTTTACATGACACACACACATATAGTCCATATTAAGTATCAATATTTCTAGTTGTTCTGAGCTCTAAAATATTTAATCGGCTAGATGATGGTCTTTGTAAGTAATCTTAAAAAACTAAAAATATTCAGTTACCACGAACGACTGCAAAACTACTGCTGGAAATTAATTTATCGAATGTGTCGGAAAACCGTAAAAGCCAAAACCTGAAATCTTTTGTCTTGGTTTCAAGTTAAAACATTATATTTGGCACAAACCCAAAGACAGTGCAACACTCCGATCACATCAGCCCTACTGATGATGGTGAAAGCATGTGTTCACACTTACATGCCCAAACCTCACAGTCACTCCCTGTTACTCCCAGTTCTGACTTAGTTACTTCAAAACCATTTATTACAACATCGGCCTGGTGGTAAATAAACAAGAACAACACAAATATGAAACATTTTCTCACGGGAAAATGTTCCATAGAGAATGAATGCATGTGACAGTATAAAACATGAACATAGATAAATAAAATTGCATTTAGGCAATGTTAAATATGAGCGTGCTCAGATATACAGTACCGGTCACAAGTTTGGACACATTACTATTTTTTTATGTTTTTGAAAGAAATCTCTTCTGCTCACCAGGGCTGCATTTATTTGATCAAAAATACAGAAAAAAACTAATATTCTGAAATATTATTACAATTTAAAACAATGGTTTTCTCTGTTAATATACTTTAAAATATAATTATTTCTGCATCATTACTCCAGTCTTCAGTCACATGATCCTTCAGAAATCATTGTGATTAATGCTGATTTATTATCAATGTTGTGGTGCTTAATATTTTTTTACAACCTGTGATACTTTTTTCAGGATTCTTTGATGAATAAAAAGTAGGGCTAGGAATTTAATGCATTAATTAGACTAATTAATTACAGAAAAAAAAATAACATGTTCATTTCTAACACATTTAACGCACTTGCCCCGCCCCCAGACCTACACAGGTCATCTGACATTTCATACAGTTGACTGAGGCTTTAATCCAACAGATCCAATTCTCTGAACTGCGGTGGCAGCACCCATTGCGCGTCATAGATCAATTGACATGATTTAAACAACAAAACACATTAAAATATTTGACAATAGGCGTCGATTTATGTTTCTGCCGGTTGGTGCCCACACTTCATAACCGAGTGCGTACACGTAAAATCTGAGACAGAGTAGAGCCATGAGGACACTATATTTGAGAGAGCGTGAGTTTTGTGGAGAGATTCGTGCTGCACATTATATTGATGCGCTCTTGCATTAATGCATTACATTGATGTGCACTCGACATGCATTGTTAAAAAATTCCATAGTAACTGCCTCAAGTGAACTATAAAAATAATAACGTCGCGTCTGAAAGCTGCAGTCGTTTTCACTGTAAAAAATTGTGCTGTAAAATAACGAAGACAAGAATAAAATCTACTGGCAGCAGGGTTGCCAGTAGATTTGCCAGCAAACACTGATCTCCATCATGGTAACATCAAAAGAAACAATAAATCATCAACATCTAAACCTCTGTTAATTCTCAATAATACCTTCTCTAGACGAATGACAGAAATAAAGTCAATCTGGTTAGTATTCAATATTAAGTGAAGCTGGTAATGCTGTTTGTGGAGTTGTTTAATCAGATCTTGAGAGATTTAATATCTTTTAACTTCAGTTGATTTCATCTTATTTTCTATTCTTGTTTCTCTTTCTTTCAGTGATTCTGCTTGTTTACAGCAGGTGTTCATCAGTGTCTGAATTTACTCATTTGTTTTCATTCACTCTCTCAAGTGGATTTTATTGGTAAACTAATGTAGGGAATAGTGAATGAGGCTATAGGGTGTGATTTGGAACACAGCCTCAGTGTGTCGACTTTGAGTGTTGTTAATTCACAGTATATTGCAGTAGGCCACTTTCTCGAAAATGAGAAATATTACCCTGAATGCATTGTTTTCAACGGTATATTACTGTTTTAATATATAAATATACACTATATTGCCAAAAGTTTTGGGACGCCTGCCTTTACATATAAAGCTATAACAGCCTCAACTCTTCTAGAAAGGCTTTCCGCAAGGAGTGTGTTTATGGGAATTTTTGACCATTCTTCTAGAAGCGCATTTGTGAGGTCAGGCAGTGATGTTGGAGAGAAGGCCTGGCTCCCAGTCTCTGCTCTAATTCATTCCAAAGGTGTTCTATCGGGTTGAGGTCAGGACTCTGTGCAGGCCAGTCAAGTTCCTCCACACCAAACTCACTCATCCATGTCTTTATGGACCTTGCTTTGTGCACTGGTGCGCAGTCATGTTGGAACAGGAAGGGGCCATCCCCAAACTGTTCCCACAAAATTGGGAGCATGAAATTGTCCAAAATGCCTTGGTATGCTGAAGCATTAAGAGTTCCTTTCACTGGAACTAAGGGGCCAAGCCCAATCCCTGAAAAACAACCCCACACCATAATCCCCCCTCCACCACACTTTACACTTGGCACAATGCAGTCAGGCAAGTACCGTTCTCCAGGCAACCACCAAACCCAGACTCATCCATTGGATTGCCAGACAGAGAAGCGTGATTCGTCACTCCAGAGAACACGTCTCCACTGCTCTAGAGTCCAGTGGCGGCGTGCTTTACACCACTGCATCCAACGCTTTGCATTGCACCTGGTGATGTAAGGCTTAGATGCAGCTGCTCGGCCATGGAAACCCATTCCATTAAGCTCTCTACGCACTGTTCTTGAGCTAATCTGAAGGCCACATGAAGTTTGGAGGTCTGTAGCTATTGACTTTGCAGAAAGTTGGCGACTTCTGCGCACTGTGCGCCTCAGCATGCGCTGACCCCGCTCTGTGATTTTACGTGGCCTACCTTCTACTGGAGGGGTGTCACAATACTTTTGGCCAAATAGTGTATATAAATATGTATATGTATATATATTAGAGGTGCACCAATATATCGGCCAACATTCGGTATCGGCTGATAAAAGCTATTATTATCACTATTGGCCATCGGCTGATTGTTTAAAAACTGCAGATGATCAGGGCCGATTATATCCTGTCAATCAAAAGGGTGCGGAAAAATGTGTTCAGACTGCAACTCATACATACGGTGTGTGAAGAAAATCACTCTTGTGTTGAATTTTAACGCATTAACAGTTTAAAAATAGTGACGATAAAGCAGGCTCTTTTTGACCCTATGAATCACCCATAGTTCAAGCCAGGTTTGCCAGGTCTGCATTTTTTTTTTTTTTTTTTTTTTGCTACATCAAATATTATTTGTAGTTCCTCCCATCCAATAATCACAAAAAGCTTTGTTCTTTGTTACTTCTGATAAGAAGAAAAGTTTCAGTTTTTAAATTCTGTCCATTTTATCATGAAATTCAAACAATAAATGGCGTTTTGACGCTTTTAAATGTGACATGTAGATCGCTGTAATGCCTCAGTTCAGGCGGCTGCGCAGAGCATGAGTCTTTTCTTCCTCTTCAATAGAAGTTATATCTCAAAAAACATGCATGAACATCAAAGGTATGTTGAAAGATATAGTACAACTTACCGGAATGTCTCATGTCTCATGTAATCAGTACCTCAGTAATGTTTTCCAATGTTCACAGTTCCTTATCTATCTATAGCTAATAAGTGAAATGTGCGTTCTCGATAGTAATGCTGAAACGATTATTCGGCATTATCGACAACGTCGACAATAAAAAATTGTTGACAAATATTTTTGTCGAATAGTCTTTTGATCTCACATGATCTATTTGAAGGGCCTGCAATAATGCGGTTTGACAAGTGGGGCGCTGTAGCGCAATACTGTAATGCAGCCCTCCCGGATCGAATCCAATAGAAGAAGACAAGGTGCTTCGGAGTGTATAGTGCAAATGAAGTCGAAGTCGAATAATTAGTGGGTTATATTTATATTATATAATTATTTCACATATGAAAAGGCAATTCGTGATACATGTATCCACAACATATGACCTGTTTTATGCAGCCAACTGACATGTACACCAAATATTTGTAACGCAAAAGTTGTTTGGACAAGGATTTGTACTTTGGGTGTGTGGTGATGAGGAACATTATTTATTTATGTTTAGTAAAAGTCTCACAGAGATACCTACTTCCAACCCTCATCAGCTAATCGTTTTTTGGGTTGTACACACATTATGATTAAGAATGACTAATTATGATTAATACAATTATCATGTATTTTTCCTGATTTCAGGTTAGTTTCTTCTGCTACACACAGTTTTATTTATTGGTTTCACTTATGATAAACAAATGAAGAATGAATCACGCAATTTTAGTCTGATTCTTTTCCTGGTGGATAAACATTAATTTAATAATTTCAAGGGATGTTACAAGCTGATTTGGTCTAAAGGCTGGCCGTTTTAGGGTGAGGCAGCATTTATTAGACTGACACACATAACCATCGCTTCATTCACCTCGGACAGACGGACTCGCTGGGAAGCTTCATCATTTCTGCCGATTACTCTAGGTAATGCTTTTAGAGGTACTTTTATGCATGCAAAATGGTAACCCACACAGTTATAAAATGTAGATCTAATAGAACTAAATTGTGTGTCATGATGAAGAAGACATGTCCACCTTCAAACTGCTGTTATTCATACTATTTCTTTCTAGCTTGTGAAAATGGAGGCTTTGTCAGCAGCAAACACTCAGTTCTCCCTCAACCTGTTCAAGAAGATCAGTGGAGTAAACGCATCAGGAAATGTGTTCTACTCTCCTGTCAGCATCTCCTCGGCTCTGGCCATGGTGTCGCTCGGTGCAAGAGGAAACACAGCAGCTCAGATGATTCAGGTGATCTCACACTTAAGCACATGTTTTATGGCTGGTAGTTCAGAAATCAAAATGTATGTGTGTTCATCATCATGGCATCATCATGTTCAGTAAAGTTAAATTATCATATGCTGTATTTTAATACTATATGTTGAACTTAACAGAAGAGTGAGGTTATCTTAATGCTGTGCAGGTCTTGGGCTTTAAAAACCCTCTCAATCTCGACGCTGCGACTCCAGGACCTCATCATTCAGCGGACCAAATTCATTCCAGCTTCCACAAGTTTATGAGTGAGCTGAACAAACCAGGAGTCCCGTATGTGTTGAGTGTTGCCAACCGCCTCTACGGAGAGCAATCCTACCAGTTTGTTGAGGTAAGACTCAGTTTATTCACTGGAGGTGCTGGAAATGTTCTCAGCTCTAATATCATTTGACCTCAATCGATTTGCTGTATCACAGAAATTCCTCAATGACACAAAAAAATACTATGAAGCCGGACTGGAGAAGGTGGACTTCAAGACCAAACCAGAGGCTGCTCGTGTCAACATCAATAAATGGGTGGAGAAAAAAACACAAGGTGAAATCCAGCATGAGCTTACTCTACAAATAATTCTTTTTTTTTGCTGCTTTTAAGTTCAGCAAAATGTTTTTTCAAGGGCCATATTCAGCATTATTCTTGAGTTGAGCTGTATAGATCTTTGGAAGTTTTTGACTTTAATA
Organism: Ctenopharyngodon idella; assembly: GCF_019924925.1. Lineage (NCBI taxonomy): Eukaryota > Metazoa > Chordata > Actinopteri > Cypriniformes > Xenocyprididae > Ctenopharyngodon > Ctenopharyngodon idella. The sequence goes on from NC_067235.1 coordinate 32,661,514, forward strand.
CACTTTTTATTTGGCCATTAAGTTTACATTTCCATAAGAACTTTGAGACTGAGGCTTTAATAGTGTTTATTGATTTAGACTTTAGTAACAATATAGTGTTAGAGATTCAATCAATTAATTTAGGCCTGAATCAATTCAAATCACTGCTCAAAGTGAACAATGTCCATTTGTATTTTAGAGAAGATCAAGGACTTGGTGCCACAGGGAGCTGTTGATGAATTGACGAGACTGGTCTTGGTGAACGCCATCTACTTAAAGGCGAACTGGGAGAAGAAATTCCCAAAGGAAGCCACCAGAGATGGGCTGTTTAAGATGAACAAGGTGGGATTTCCTGCTCTTTTTTGAAATATTTTTAACAGTCATGATGAAATCTGAGGGTTATAAAGTGTTTCCACTGATGTTTGGCAGATTCAAACTAAACCAGTGAAGATGATGAATCAGAATAGGAAGTTTCCTCTGGCCTTCATCCCAGAGATGAACAGTCAGGTTCTGGAGCTGCCGTATGTCGGGAAGAATCTCAGTATGTTGATCATCCTTCCTAATGAGATGGAAGACGACACCACTGGCCTTCAGAAGGTGAGACAGCACAGATTCTGCTAGTATGGGGTGTTGTTTCATTATTTGTAGTTGCCGTTTAACCCTATAAAGTGTGCTGTATCATATTTCGAATGCAAATTTCTTAGGCCTCAAAATGATCCAAAATTTGCTGAAAAACTTGTTTCACACAATCTATTACATGCATTCTGTCATCTGATTTATAGTTTATATGTTTTAGCAAGTAAAAAGCCTTTTTGTAAAAACGTTCACATTCAGCTCGTGGTTCATGTGTCTTTTTTTCACCTTGAAATATTTACTGATTTATATAAAGTAAATGTAAGAATAACTTTTATATTATTTTGATGGACACTTACTGGACTGAAGCAACTTAGGTTTACTTGATTGCCCATGAATCATCATCATCTATAAAATATGATCCATCAAGCTTTTGATTAGCATTTATTATCTCAATCATTGTATTGCATTGCATTATGTTTTAAAACTACAGAGCTTTGATCATAAAACTATGCATTTAAATATAATCTTACTAAGACATACTATAGAGTGACGACTGATATTCATATGCATTTCATGTCAGTAGTCTGTTAATCTGTTATAAATATCTGTTAACGCTTTAGATTACAGACCGGAAAGTACTGCGTAATTACAACGAATTTACAGCGTAACTTTTGATAATTGTAGTGTACCTATAAAGTAAGAACATGTAAGTATAGTGGAACAATATGTAAAGTCTTGGGAATAAAGGGGTAACAACCAGGAAAATAACAAATTATTTATACTGTAAGTATTTTAGAACTAAGGGGTACTTATAATATTATGATAGACAACAATCTTACGTTTGGGAGCAATTTAGTGAGAACATACACTGATTAAGTTGTTTCAAGGCAAGTAGAAAGAACTATTGCAATCTTTTTTAATACATGGGGAAATATACTTTTGTTTCATGTAGTTACAGGGTAAGTATGACATTGCGGGCTGTAAATTAAAGTGGTGCTTGTTACATAAATCCTACTGTATCTGAAAAACAAGTTTATTTAAAAATTCCTCAATGACGCAAAAAAATACTATGAAGCCGGATTGGAGGAGGTGGACTTCAGGTACAAATCAGAGGCTGCTCGTGTCAACATCAACAAATGGGTGGAGAAAAAAACACAAGGTGAAATCCAGCATGAGCTTATTCTACAAATAATTCTTTGGTTTTTAAGTTCAGCAAAAATGTTTTTTCAAAGATTATAACAGGATTTTAATAATTTATTTCAGATTTAAAGTTACAACACTTCTTGTTCATTTCTCTTGCTTGGCTTCCTCCTCCTCTTGTTCCTCTTCTTCTTTTTCTTTCTTTCCACTGATGAATCTTAAAAGGGAATCCCATGTCATTTGCTATTCTGTATTAAAAGAAAATACAGTACACCCGGAAGCAAAAAGATGAATAGCCTAAACCATGAGAAAATTTCTGGGTGTTCTGTATTTTCTTTTAATGGGATTCTTTCTTAAGATTCATCAGTTGAGAAACAAGAGGAGGAGGAAGCCAAGCAAGAGAAACAACAACAACAACAACAACAAAAGAGGGACAAAACGTGTTACTTTCTGTCAGGACTTTCGAATTTGAAATGAAAAGTTGATTTAAAAAAAAATGAATAAATGAATAAGTGTTGTAGACCTGTTTTTAATTAAGTTGTTTTTCAAATAAAGGTTTCGGAGTCAGTGATATCAGATTGTTTGCGGGGGTTTTTTTATTACTTACCCTGTAACTACATGAAATGAGAGTGTAACAAGCATCACTTTAATTTACAGCCCGCAATGTCATACTTACCCTGTAACTACATGAAACAAAAGTATATTTCCCCATGTATTAAAAAAGATTGCAATAGTTCTTTCTACTTGCCTTGAAACAACTTAATCAGTGTATGTTCTCGCTAAATTGCTCCCAAACGTAAGATTGTTGTCTATCATAATAGTATAAGTGCCCCTTAGTTCTAAAATACTTCCAGGAAAATAACAAATTATTTATACTGTTTGTTACCCCTTTATTCCCAAGGCTTTACAGATTGTTCCCCTATACTTACACATACTTACTTTATAGGTACACTATAATTATCAAAAGTTACGCTGTAAATTTGTTGTAATATTACACAGTACTTTCCGGGCTGTAATCTAAATAAAAGAATCAGAATTTTGCCATTAAAATATCAGCATCTGCACCAAATGGCATATCATTGCTCAGTTTAGGCTTGTGAATAAAACTGGGCAATTTTTCCTCCATATTCTCACTATATCATAATATATGAACCATAAACAGACCCCAGATTATGCAAATAGACATACATTAACATGTCTCTGTAATTATCCAGCTTGAAAAGGCACTGACCTACGAGAAGCTCATGGAGTGGACCAAACCCAGCAAGATGATTCTAGAGGAAGTTCAACTATCTCTGCCCAAATTTAAGGTGGAGGTAACCTATGATAAAATGAGGAGTCTTCTGATCAGCATGGGAATGGAGGATGTTTTTGACAAGCAGAAGGTGAATCTTTCAGGCATGTCCTCCAACAACGACCTGGTGCTCTCGCAGGTGATTCATAAAGCCTTCGTTGAAGTAAACGAGGAAGGAACCGAAGCGGCTGCAGCCACTGCCACCATCCTTGAGAAAATAACCTCATTACCCTCATCCTCAAAATCCTTTACTGCAGACCACCCGTTCCTTTTCTTCATCCGGCATAATCCCTCCAATGCCATTCTGTTCTATGGACGCTTGAGTTCTCCTTGAAGAATGTGATGATAAAGTGATCATTCTAGATGACTGTGTTCCTCTGATAAATAAAGTCACTAGTAAATAATTGAGTGAAATTGTCTGTATGCATTTACTTTAAGAGTCATTTAAGATTCTTGATACAGTTCTGGACAAGATACAAAGAATATAAAAATAATTATTTTGGATTAATCTGTTCAACATTTAGTTTTTTTTATGCTACTTATATATAGTAGCCTATGTCCTCCATCACTTTAAGTAGCCTATACTGACCGTTCTTGGCATTGAGTGTACAAGAGTAAAAAGCAAGCTTTCAGTTGTCAGATGCTTTTATCTGACGTGATTTACAGTATTACAGTGAAGCTGGAGCTTTCTTAAAAAACTGTTTTAAAAATATTCAGTTACCACGAATGACTGCAAAACTACTGCTGGAAATCAATTTGTCAAATGTGTCGGAAAACCGTAAAAGCCAAAACCTGAAATCTTTTATCTTGGTTTCAATTTAAACAGTATATTTTGCACAAAGCCAAAGACAGTGCAACACTCCGATCACATCAGCCCTACTGATGATGGTGAAAGCATGTGTTCACACTTACATGCCCAAACCTCACAGTCACTCCCAGTTACTCCCAGTTCTGACTTGTTACTTCAAAACAATTCGTATGTACAACGTCGGCCTGACAGTAAATGAACACGAACAACACAAATATAAAACATATTTTCTCATGGGAAAATATTCCATAGAGAATAAATGCATGTCACAGTATTAAACATGAATATAGTTAGTTTTCATTTAATATAATTTTGTTTTACTGTGAATTTTCTGACATTGCAAAAAATTGCATCAATTAATGTTGTTCACATGCACTTATGGACAGATGGTGAGAGACACAGATGGCGAGTTGATGGTACTTTTTCTGTGAACACAGCAATAGATAAACAACAGAGGAGGTAAGTAGATGGTGAATAGTAAGGAGATGGATGTAGAAACCAACTGATACTGTCCTTGTACTTGCAGGTATGGATGGTGGAAGCAGAGCAGAGGTCTGGAGATGACGGCAGGTGAACACACTCACACACACGGATGCTGGAGACACGAAGACTGGGAAACACGCTGGAGTGGAAACAGGTAGGTATTTCTAGAGGATGAAGCGATCGACTAGAAGAGTCCTTTGTATGAACAAGATCAGATAACAGGCAGAAGGTGAGTGCTGGTTTTATAGACCGCGGTGATGAGGTGCAGATGGGGATCAGGTGCGTGTGATCAGTACTCGGGTGAGGGAGTGCGCAGTGATTGGCTGATGGGAGAGCCTGGTGTATCTGTGAAAGTTATTACTCCTAGTTTACTCCTACAGTTGCATTTAGGCAATGTTAAATATCATGTGCATGCTATATATATATAGAGAGAGAGAGAGAGAGAGAGTGAAAGTACAAAGCAAGATGTCATTTGTCAGATGCTACTATCCAAAGTGGTTTACAGTATTTCAGTGACAATGTAACTGGAGCAACCTGATATTAAACACACACACACACACACAGAAATTTGAGTATAAATATAAAGTTGCTTTATATTTGCAATCTCTAAAAAAATAATTCAAATAAGCACAAACAACTGCAAAACTGGACATTCATGTGTCAAATGTGTGAGAAGAAACCCTCTAAGCCAAACCCTGAAATCTCTTGCAAGAACATCTTGTGGTTTGCAGATTCATAACTGCCATTCTTTGGCTTCAAATTATAATCTATTTGGCACAAAACCAAAGACACACTGATTATACCAGTGAAAGCATGACTCACAGTTCTGACATCATTTACCTTTACTTTAAACAGGCAGCCCTAATTACATTCACAACTGTTCCAATGAACAACGTCGGCCTGACTGACAGATATATGGCTGTAGGATATATGAATAAGAACAAATATGAACACTGCCACATTTTATGTCTAAATCTAATAGGAAAATACTACACATCACTAAGGCTCGTTTGAGAATTACATTATGCGCAGAAATGATCACTGCCAGATGCATTTTTTTTTTTATATTAATTAAAAACAATGGTACAACCTGAATTCCGGAAATGTTGGGACGTTTTTTAAATTTGAATAAAATGAAAACTAAAAAGACTTTCAAATCACATGAGCCTATATTTTATTCACAATAGAACATAAATAACAAATTTTTAAACTGAGAAATTTTACAAAATTATGCACAAAATGAGCTCATTTCAAATTTGATGCCTGCTACAGGTCTCAAAATAGTTGGGACAGGGGCATGTTTACTATGGTGTAGCATCTCCTCTTGTTTTCCAAACAGTTTGAAGACATCTGGGCATCGAGGTTACGAGTTTCTAGAGTTCTTGTCTGATATAGGTTTCCAGCTGCTGAAGAGTTCGTGGTCGTCATTGACGTATTTTTCATTTAAAGATGCACCAAATTTTCTCTATAGGTGAAAGATCTGGACTGCAGGCAGGTCAATTCAGCACCCGGGCTCTTCTACGACGAACCCATGCTGTTGTAATAGTTGCAGTATGTGGTTTTGCATTGTCCTGCTGAAATACACAAGGCCTTCCCTGAAATAGACGTCATCTGGAGGGGAGCATATGTTGCTCTAAAACCTTTATATACCTTTCAGCATTCATAGTGCCTTCCAAAACATGCAAGCTGCCCATACCGTATGCACTTATGCACCCCATACCATCAGAGATGCTGGCTTTTGAACTGAACTCTGATAACACGCTGGAAGGTTTCCCTCCTCTTTAGCCCGGAGGACACAGCATCAGTGATTTCCACCAAGAATGTCAAATTTGGACTCATCTGACCATAGAACACCTTTCCACTTTGAAACAGTCCATTTTAAATGAGCCTTGGCCCACAGGACACGACGGCGCTTCTAGACCATGTTCACATATGGCCTCCTTTTTGCATGATAGAGCTTTAGTTGGCATCTGCAGATGGCACGGCGGATTGTGTTTTCCGACAGTGGTTTCTGGAAGTATTCCTGGGCCCATTTAGTAATGTCATTGACACAATCATGCCGATGAGTGATGCAGTGTCATCTGAGGGACCGAAGACCACGGGCATCCAATAAAGGTCTTCGGCCTTGTCCCTTACGCACAGAGATTTCTCCAGTTTCTCTGAATCTTTTGATGATGTTATGCACTGTAGATTATGAGATTTGCAAATCCTTTGCAATCTGACATTGAGGAACATTGTTTTTAAAGTATTCCACAATCTTTTTACGCACTCTTTCACAGCTCTGCCCATCTTTACTTCTGAGAGACTCTGCCTTGCTAAGACACCCCTTTTATAGCTAATCATGTTACAGACCTGATATCAATTAAAAGTTGCTAGATGTTCTCCCAGCTGAATCTTTTCAAAATGTCTTGCTTTTTCAGCTATTTGTTGCCCCCGTCCCAACTTTCTTGAGACCTGTAGCAGGCATCAAATTTGAAATGAGCCCATTAATTGGCCGACTAACTGATGGCATACAGAACGGTATACCCTTGTCAAAAAATCCTATTGGAATTTCAGTTTATCCTGTAGGATCTTATTGGATTCTTAGAATCCTATTGAACATTCAGATTTATTTTAATGGAATTTCACTATGTCCTTTACAATCTTACTTAGAATCTTATTGGACATTGTGTTTTTATTTAACGGAATTTTACTTTGTCCTGTGATATTTTTTTACTCTATTAATTGACCCTTCGCTGGGAGTTTGATTGACAAGCGATTTAACCAATCATAACGCCGAATCCACCATTTTGTCCGACAAAGCAGTCAGGAGTTAGAAGATTAACCTCAGTGGACTTAAAGTTGAAAAATGGTGTGTACTGATGTCTTTCCGCTTTTTAAACAACATTCCTTCTCATATTCATTCATGTTTATTTGATGCTATGAATTAACTAGAGAGAGAGAGAGAAAAAACATGCTGTAAACATCTAAATCTGTATTGTAAAATAATTTAACACAAAGTTTTAAACAGCTGAACAGTTGTGCTGACAATAAAATGTTTACACAAGGTAATTACAATTTCTATTAATAAATACAATTTCTAGGTAATTAAAATAATTTGTACAGTATTTTCCTTATTATCAGTACCATTATTATTATCAGTATTATCATTTTCATTTAAATTGAGAACTTATATACATTTTATAGATGGAATTTGCAGTTGCAGTAACAACATGCAAAATCACATCAGTTGTTTGGTTGTAATGCAACATAGCATGTTTTTTTGAAGCTTATGTGCACAAACTTGCAGACAATTTCCAGAGGTTTCACAATCATTACTGTTGCATTTGGCACCATTTCTTTTATGTGGGAAGGAGAGCCTTCAGACACAAAACCAGCAGTTGCAGTTTGTAAAAGCTGAACTTGGATCAGTGGATTGTTTTTGTGATCATGTATGATATTTACAATTGACTCAATCTTTCCAATGCAACCATTTCTTAGTTGAACTGTTAAACTGTTGTGTTTGTACTCCTTTCCATATTTCTCTGTAGTTAACAGTTGTCCATTTACAATGGCTCTGTCATATATCTCTGCAGAGTACTCATCTTCTTCACAAAGATCACAGACTGGGAGCATTAGGACCTTACCCTTGTGAACTAGGACTTTTTCCTCGAGAACATCCCAACAAAACAAGACCTTCCAGCTTCTGTGCCTTGGCAACAAGAGGATAAACACCTAGCCAGTCACCCTATTTTGTCCACCCTATTTGAGACATCTGCGCTAGTCATTGTTTGTTTAAGTAGTTTTGGAATTGACTGAAGTATACTGAATCTAAATGGAATCCTGTACAGGTTTCTTATTGGAATCCTTTAGGATATTTTGACAAGGGATTTTCTCTGCTAACTAAATTTCCAAAGCAAATAAAGTCACAGAACCGTTGAGCGACTGACTCGCAGTAAGGCAACAGAGTTGTTTCATTCCTGAATGAATAAGAGTCTTTGAACGACCCATTAATATAGATGATTCAATGACCAATTAATATAGATAGCCACTTGATTTTATTCCTGAATGAATCAGCGTTTTGAACAAATCGACAAATGAATAAATGACTCCTTCCTTAACACAATGACTTACCGCCACCTAGTGGTGATATTACTTTCATAATCATTTCATCTTGTCATTTCATATTTCTGAATAAAAATGTTTAAAATATTAATCTCATTATATTATACAGTTGTAATTAATGTGTAAATGTATTTACTGTAAGTAGCTACATCTGAAAGCATCATGCATTTTGGTTGATTTAATTGATAACAGCCTATAGTATCATATTATTCTAATTTATTTGACTAAATTTAAGAATTTAACATTATAGATAGCATACATATTTAATAAGATTAATAAAGAAATTCTATATAAAGGTAATATGTCCCATATGGGAAAGTTAATTTCTGACACTGGTAGATGGCATAAATATGAAAACCCTTCATCTCTGGTTTATTGTACAAAGTCTTATTTCAGGATTCCATTCATATAACTCAAACATGTTCACCTTAAATCATTATGCCGAATTCATATTTGCAGATTCACACTGGGCTTCACTACCAGATCTCTGTCTGAGTCGTGCAGCATTGCCACACAGATTTTGATAGGTGGTCAGCAATAATAAAACAGACAATGTACCAAAAGTGTTGGCTATTAGGTAGTTGTGAGTGCAGGTGCTTAGTATATTATTATATCTGAGATAAACTAGTATAATGATAATATTTCTGAGATAAAGTTGCCGAATTTATGGACACACAGAAGAAAGCCTTGTCTCAAGCCATTCGTTTGTCTAGCTGTTTGATGAGAAAGAGATTAAATGTAACTGTTAGTTGCAATAAACGTTGCAATCCATCGCAGCGAAGGACTATTATTATTCTGCTGCGCTGAACCAAAGAGCTTAGAACCCAAGAGGCGACACTTTGATACTTTTTGGGTAACAGCCACTAGATCGCGCTCCGGTAGCGCGGCCGCCATTATGGGGTGAAAATACTAACGGGACCATAGAATCCTTCACATCTTACGCACCCAAAATCGGCGAATTTCACTGCCAAATCAGAAGCGCAATAGAACAGTTTTTTAAATTAAGTCACCAGTAAATTGTATGGCTCCCACAGAAAATGTTGTATTGTTTTATATATGTTTTATTTCATCAGTTATGGAATCCAACCTATCATCCATCTAAGGTAACGTAGTTAGCCTACTTTATTGAGTATTTCCATTTTATGCAACTTTACACATTTATTAATAGTAAATTGACCATTAATAAATTTAAGATCATCATGTTTGCAGCGAGCAATATATTTTTGACCCAGTGGAGTAATAGTAATAATATCTAGGTCTGAATTGAAATAGGCTATATTGTACGTTTTAATGGATCACGCTATAACATAATGATCTTATAATACATGATGCATTGCTGTCCGTTATCGCATAATTCACACTTTTGGACACTTTAACGGACATTAGACAACACTGCAAAATCAAGCTGTTATATTCATATATTTATTGTCCAACATTCCCAAATTTCTGATGCATGTCCTTAATTTAATTTCATATGTTGGTAATAATTCAGTGTTTATAAGCCTTTTAAAGAATTTTAACCCAAACTAACTGGGTTTCTAGAGAGCAAAGGTTTTTGAAAAAAGTGGAAGACTTAGGCTAAACACAAAGTGTGTAAAATAAACTGTTAAAAGGATTCGATTATCACTAGTGATAGTATTTTATTCTGTGTTGTCACCATTCAGGTTGGATTTCAGCTTTAATGTGCGTTTTTTTTTTTAACAAAGCAGCTGATATTGCCATAGAAACTAGTGGGCTGCCGACTCGCTTTCACCCCAAAATGGCGGAAACGCAGGGCTGCTGCTGGGCGCCGGTGTTGCAATGAAACGTTCTATTAAGTGTCGCTTCTTGTTAGTGTATATTCTTTGGCTGAACTGCGGAAGTTTAGTTTCACAAAAGGGCTGGATTTGGTTTAGAGGGTGGGCTCTTTAGGGCGAGGCAACCTTTATTAGAATGACACTCAGCAGATCATTCATTCAACTTCGACACACGGGGAAACTTCATCGTTCCTGCTGAATACTCGAGGTAATGCTTTTATTCAACCCTTAACCAGTCCCTCCGGGATTTCGCGATCGCTGAATTTATCGCAAAATCAAGTAAACTCCGCAGTAATCGGAGGATCTTGCATTTTTTTTTCCTAATTTCCGCAGATTTTGGGTCATCGCAACATGCATTTAGTCAAGTCAATTGAGCTGCGTAGCTCGGACCAACAACAGACAGCGCGTCGCGACTGGAGTTGAGAGCAGCGGGTCCATCTCGATCACAAAACAACATTTCACGTGCGCTGAGAAGAAACCGCTTGAATTCACCGCAGAATTAATTTCGTCGCTGTGAAATCTTGTGAGAAGCGTTCACATTCGTCGCAGAATTCTCTATTAAACCACCGATATCAGATCTAACGGTGCCGCTGTGGACACTGATCTGATATTTGATCTGATATCTGTGGTTTAACAGAGAATTCTGCGACGAATTTAATCTAAATGCTTCTTACAAGATTTCACAGCGATGTTATTAATTCTGCAGTGAATTCAAGCGGTTTCTTGTGTAATCTGGAAACCATGGGTAAACATTGTGACACTAATAAACAGAAATAACTTGTGGCAGAAATGGTCTAATGTTTTCGAGTGCTTCACACAACTTTTCCCAGCACTTCAAAGCTTTAAATATTGCCCAGTTTAAATGTTATTTTTAATGTGATGTCCAAAACATTATTTGTTCATCCTTCATACTTTGTCCCCATTTGTAAAACTAAAGGTTTCACGATGTAGGACAGCAAACACTTATTTAGAAATAAAAAAGAATAAATTACCACTGTAGTAGATGCTGCAGAGGAGCACTTATTTCCACACCCTAGTATATATTTTTAATATTTATTAATAATTAAAAAAAAAAAAGTTAATATCTGCATCTCAACTCAAGCTCAGTGCTTTTCTGTCAGTCCTCACAGCACTGCCAAATCAGGCGCTGGTGCCACCTTAGAACTTAAAGGGTTAGTTCACCCAAAAATGAAGACCCTGTCTGTCATTAATTACTCACCCTCATGTGGTTCCACACCCGTAAGACATTCATTCATCTTCAGAACACAAATTAAGATATTTTTGATAAAATCCGATGGCTCAGTGAGGCCTGGATTGACAGCAAGATAATTAACACTTTCAGATGCCCAGAAAGCTACTAAAGACATATTTAAAACAGTCCATGTGACTACAGTGTGACTAACCTTAATGTTACGAAGCGACAAGAATATTTTTTGTGTGCCAAAAAAAAATAATAATAAAATAAAAATAACGACTTTATTCAACAATATACGGAAGCCCTAAACGGCCATGGATTATTTTTTTCTATCTTGTTTTGTCGTGATCACGAGATAACAAAAGTTGTTTTCTCTCATCTCGACATAAAAGTTCTTTTTACAGTGATTGATTCTGAAACACACTGTACCCGGATTCTACTGTTGCTATAGTAACGAACACAACTTTCACGCGCATCTGATCGACGGATAAATCATGCGCTCTTATATCTTGTGGATATTTCAGCAAAATGTTTACTTCACTTAATAATAAAGTTTACAATAAATAAATACATATAGGCTAATCAATCACTGTTCAATAAATGTACGCTAAACATTTTATTTGTGTAATTAACATGTTTAATGATCAACAGAGCATTCAACATCTCAAGCGCAGCCAGAGTACCTTCAGAAAGATGCCAGATTATTCTATAATTCTATAAATTATTCGATTAAACCCACTTTATTTTCCTCATTCGTTTGAAATAAAATTATATTACATAATGTGTTTGTTATTTTTATTCGTCATGTAGGATAAGCTGTGATATCATTAAACTGTCTTCCTCCAGTTTCCATTAAAAAGAGGTGCAATACTCCAGATTTCCAAAAAACAAAACTTTAATCCAGTGGATATAGGCTAAAACAATCTTGGGATGCTGTTTGAGAAGAGTGTTTATGTATGTGTGTTGTTTCCAACAAAGAAATGTAGAAAATAGGTTACACACTATCACTGAATTAAATGACATAAGGCTATAAATCATGTTTCTTATCAATATACATTGAGTGAGTGAAACGAACACTGAAACTGCGATGATTAAAATGGCGTCTTAAAGATACACGATAAGGTGCAAACAGAATACTATAATGTGACATCAAAATTAGTTTTAATAAGCAGTAAGTTTAGTATCACACCGAACTATTGCGGTCGTGAAACTGTGGTGAGTCCAGCACTAGTCAGAACGATAACAGATACACTTTCAAGCAAAATAATCATATTCAAGCATTTAACAGTTAAGTTAATTACTTAACGCACACAATACTGCACAAAATAAAGCGATCACGAAGACTCTGTCTGTCCGAAACTCGTACAATCTGGGCCAATATGAACTAATACAGTAAAGTGGAAATTTACCGCACATCATCAGTTATATTTGGTAATATACTGACACCTGTTGGCACATTTGTGTAATTTACAGCAGAGATTAAGTCGTGATCACGAGAAAACAACTTTTGTTATCTCGAGATCACGAGAAAATAAGTCGTGATCACGACAAAACAAGATAGAAAAAAATAATAATCCATGGCCGTTTAGGGCTTCCGTAACAATATCTAGTGATGGGTGATTTCAAAACACTGCTTCATGAAGCTTCGCAGCTTTATGAATCTTTTGTTTTGAATCAGTGGTTCGGAGCACGTATCAAACTGCAAAAGTCACGTGATTTCAGTAAATGAGGCTTCGTTACGTCATAGGTGTTTTGAAACGTTTCGAAATTTCAATGTTTCACCACTGGGGGCGATGATCTCTGTGAAACCATGAAAACATGCTGTAAATATTGCTGCAAATTTTGAGAAAAGCTGCCGCAAATTCAGTCATTTTATGCCGCAAAAATCAGAAAAAAATCTCGCGAAATCCTGGAAGGACTGCTTAACTGTCACCGTCCTGCTAACAGGACACTTGGTGCTGTTTTTATTTATTGCCCTTTTTTTAACACATATTTAGTAATCATCATAAATTAGATATCATTCGAAAGCTTAAAAACTCAGGATTTTGAAACTGGACACTGCGTTACCATGGAAACAGTACTTCAAATCCTTTTTTCGGGCTCCTCCCCTTAGTGAGCACTGTCATGTTTTATATTACAAAATTTATTTCAACTAATTTATGGTCAAAACTTTTCTAATCTTGGCAAAACATGTTTCGTCGGAAGGGTCTGAATCTCAAGCTTCCATATTTGCCATCTATTTTGTGATAGAAGTGATATTTGGACGGAAATGTATTAATTTGTTACAGAAGAACGCATCAAAAAAATTCCAATGGAATGTGGATGACACCCGATGGCTATTTTTGGTACAACTCCTAAACAAAATCTCATGAGAACTACAATTTGTGTAATATATCAACTTCAAATTTGAAACACAACTTGGTTAGACATATGGCTTTGATTTTATATCAATTTTGAAGTAAAAATATTTTGTAAAATATATATTTTATATAAAATAAAATATTAATACAGTACATTTAAACTTCTATAACTTTTTCATACTTTCATTTTTTGAAGTGCTTTCAAAAAATCGGCAATAATCTGCTGAGTGTCTTCTTTAAAACAAGACCAAACTTGTATACTTATAAACTTATATAGTCTATATTTCAAAGCATTCTTGAATTACAACAATTTAAGTTTGGATTGTGCATTTTCATGTTTATGCTCAAAAAGGGGGGTGACAGTTAAGGGGTTAACTCCTCTGTTCCTTAGAAATACTTTAATACAATTTACTTAGTAAAAGCAGGTCTAATAGAACAGATTTTCAGTTCTGTATGTGAAAATGATGCAAACTGTTAAACTACTGTTCTGATTTTAACAAACTGATGTCATATAAGAGATAAAGCATTGATTGACTGTTTCTAGGACAAGCATGTGATGTTGTTTACATAGGAAATGACAAATGAACTGAGCAGTGCTGTGTTTGGGATTTAAACAAAAAACCTCCTGAAATTTTTTCACTTTGTTATGCTGATCATATCTCTCTCTCTCCTGCTTTCTAGCTTGTGAAAATGGAGGCTTTGTCAGCAGCAAACACTCAGTTCTCCCTCAACCTGTTCAAGAAGATCAGTGGAGGAAACGCATCAGGAAATGTGTTCTACTCTCCTGTCAGCATCTCCTCGGCTCTGGCCATGGTGTCGCTCGGTGCAAGAGGAAACACAGCAGCTCAGATGAGTCAGGTGATCTCACACAATCTACTTTTAAAAGAAGGTGATGGGAAAGTAGACTGAGAGAGAAAGACCAGGAAGTGATGCAAGCCTTTGCACAACGAGTGCATGCTTTGAGTGACAGCTCACACAAAAATCTTTTTTTTTTTTTTTTTACATTATTTATTTACATTATTGACAGCTAAAATCTGTTTACACTGAATGCAACAAACCGACCATTGCAAAGCACTTGAACTACATCAGAAATAGAACGGGGAATCCGTTTACTGTCGGGAATTTGTTGTGTCGCACCGCATCCAGTGTAGACAATCAAACTGATTATAATGGGTTCCATCGCATCGCGCCGCGCCACTCGCGTCCGGTGTATACACGGTGTAAAAGTGATTATATTCCATGTTGCTATATTTCCAAGAACTTAACGTTCAACAAAATGCAACATTAAACTGCAAAGCAAGTGCTTTCAAAAACGGGAAATTGTGTTCCCTGAATGAGACCCAGTCTGTGTAAATTGAGTTCCAGCACAGTAAAGTGCCAACTATCAATCACTCTTTCAACTCTTTTCTGGTGCATTTTTTTATTCTAATGGGTATTTGAGTAGTGCTTTTACACTATATGTTGAAGTTATCAGAATAGTGAGGCTATCTTTATTAATTCTATCATAATAATGCTGTGCAGGTCCTGGGCTTTAACAATCCTCCCAAACCTGATGCAGCGACTTCAGGACCTCATCACTCAGTGGACCAAATTCATTCCAGCTTCCACAAGTTTATGAGTGAGCTGAACAAACCAGGAGTCCCGTATGTGTTGAGTGTTGCCAACCGCCTCTACGGAGAGCAATCCTACCAGTTTGTTGAGGTAAGACTCAGTTTATTCACTGGAGGTTCTGGAAATGTTCTCAGCTCTAATATCATTTGCACCTCAATCGATTTGATGTATTACAGAAATTCCTCAATGACGCAAAAAGATACTATGAAGCCGGACTGGAGAAGGTGGACTTCAAGACCAAATCAGAGGCTGCTCGTGTCAACATCAACAAATGGGTGGAGAAAAAAACACAAGGTGAAATCCATCATAAGCTTATTCTGAATATTAAACTTTAGGTTCAGCAAAAATGTCTTTTCAAGGACCGTGTTTGGCTTCATGGGTTCTTGAGTTGAGCTATACAGTACAAATATCAAACTGATCAATTCAAATCACTGCTTAAAGTGGATAATTTCCATTTGTATTTTAGAGAAGATCAAGGACTTGGTGCCACAGGGAGCCGTTGATGCGATGACGAGACTGGTCTTGGTGAACGCCATCTACTTCAAGGGAAACTGGGAGAAGAAATTCCCAAAAGACGCCACTAGAGACGGGCAGTTTAAGATGAACAAGGTTGAGATTTCATGCTCTTTTTAAAAAATATTTTTAACAGTCATGATGAAGTCTGAGGGGTTATAAAGTGTTTCCATTGATGTTTGGCAGAATCAAACTAAACCAGTGAAAATGATGTATCAGGAGTCAGAGTTTCCTCTGGCCTTCATCCCAGAGATGAACAGTCAGGTTCTGGAGCTGCCATATGTCGGGAAGAATCTCAGTATGTTGATCATCCTTCCTAACGAGATGGAAGACGACACCACTGGCCTTCAGAAGGTGATGTGAATGTTTTATTAGCCAGCCGTGACCAGCCAGATGTTTACCAGTAATACAGTTTTCATTGTGACTGAACTACTCTTTTATTATCCAGCTTGAAAAGGCACTGACCTACGAGAAGCTCATGGAGTGGACCAAACCAGAAGTCATGCATCAAAAAGAAGTTCAAGTATCTCTGCCCAAATTCAAGATGGAGGAAAAATACGACATGAAGAGTCTTCTGATCAGCATGGGAATGGAGGATGTTTTTGACACGCAGAAGGTGAATCTTTCAGGCATGTCCTCCAATAACGACCTGGTGCTGTCGAAGGTGATTCATAAAGCCTTTGTTGAAGTAAACGAGGAAGGAACCGAAGCGGCTGCAGCCACCGGCACCATCATGGTGACATGTTGTTTGCGCGTCCCGCAAGTCTTCAACGCAGACCATCCATTCCTTTTCTTCATCCGACACAATCCAACCAAGAGCATTTTGTTTTATGGACGCTTCTGCTCTCCATGAGCGAGTCCTGCTGCATGAGACTCTTCCTGCTAGTTTAGGTGGAGATCTGGTGCGAATGAGGAGGAGAGACTCTGGACAACTACTACAAAATCAACCTGTCATCTTTTGGTTTAAGAAACATTTATATATGCCAACAGTATCAGTACCTATTGCAATTTACTGGAGAAAAACTTCTTAAATTAATAGTATTAAATTTTACATGGTACTAAAATTATTTTGCATTAAACAGAAATGAATCCTACAAGTATAAGTTGACCTGCATTATAGTTATTTGAAATACATTAATTCCTAATCATTTTAGATAATGGTTATTATCGTTAACTAAAACTAAAACCATAAAAATGTTATTTGAAATAATAATTTTCATTCAGTTTAAGTTGAAGTACTCAAAAAATTAAAACTGAATAAAATAAAATGAAAAATGAAAAATATATAGACAATGTACACAACAAAATTATGAAGACTTTAAAATGAAAATTAAAACAAAATTTAATGAAAAAGGAAATCTAATTGAAAATATTAACAAAAACTATAATAGTATATCAATGATACTAAAATGGACATTTTTCTCTCTTTACATGCACATGCTGGACAATATATTCAACATAAATGAAACAAATCTTTACAATTAAAACTGAATTTTTTTTTAATTTTTTTGAACCTGCTGTTACAAATAAACTGTGCTCTGGTGCCTGAGCATGTTGTAAGTCGAAACTCAATGAAAACTGGTTTCTAAAAAAAAAAAAAAAAAATAGAAAAAAAGTTATTTTTATGAATGTCACATCAGGTTGTATATTGTAATATAGTCTATATATATTGTACTGAAATAAACTGTATTTTACTGCACTTTCTTCATCTGGATGAGTTCAGACTGGGGAACATAACTTTATAGTCTGTAGTTTATGAAATATCTTGCTTTTTTTTTTTTTTTTCACAAGAAAGTAAACACTTAAAATATTGCCAAAAATTACAACCCGAATTCTAGAAATGTTGGGACGTTTTTTTAAATTTGAATAAAATGAAAACTAAAAGACTTTCAAATCATGAGCCAATATTTTATTCACGATAGAACATAGATAACATAAATGTTTTAATGGAGAAATTTTACAATTTTATGCACAAAATGAGCTAATTTCAAATTTGATGCCTGCTACAGGTCTCAAAATAGTTGGGACGGGGGCATGTTTACCATGGTGTAGCATCTCCTCTTCTTTTCAAAACAGTGTGAAGACGTCTGGGCATCGAGGTTATGAGTTTCTGGAGTTTTGGTGTTGGAATTTGGTTCCATTCTTGCCTGATATAGGTTTCCAGCTGCTGAAGAGTTCGTGGTCGTCTTTGACGTATTTTTCGGTTAATGATGCGCCAAATGTTCTCTATAGGTGAAAGATCTGGGCCCGTATGTATAAAACTTCTCAGAAATGCTCTTAAGAATAGTCTTAAGTTTTGACTTAAGTGTCAAAAAATCCTTAGTAAAGAGTAGGACTTTTGTAAGAGTAAGATACTTTTATAAAGAAGCTAAAAGCAACTTTTAGTAAAGTCTAAGACTGATTCTTAAGTGTTGTGAACTAAGGACTACAATGATGTCAACTCAAAATGGCCGCCCTCAACCTCTGAATCAGCCAATAGCGAGTCTGCAAGGGTGAAGTCACAGCAGCACAACACCAATAATTTAATGTTATTATTTAAAAAAATCATTTAAAAAGACATTGAAACGTTTTAATATTTTAATTTATTTTTAAAAATTGCATTGCACAAAACTATCACAAATTAGTATTGATGGTGTGGAATCTTTTTCTATTGATATACGTCTCCTCATTTACAATTGGAGCAATGATGTGAACACGAGTTCATCATCGGCTCCAACATCTCCAGAGAAGCCCACTATCAACATAAAAGTGGCTTGCTTTTGCCGCATGGTTTGATGGTCAGTTGGAAAGTCGATGAACTGCCATAGAGTAGTGGCCAAATGTGATGTCCATCCATATGAAAATTGACATCTTCAACCTTAAAGGGTTAGTTCACCCAAAAATGAAAATAATGTCATTTATTACTCATACTTATGCTGTTCCACACCCGTAAGACTTTCGTTAAACCTGGAACACAAATTAAGATATTTTTGTTGAAATCCGATGGCTCAGTGATAGCCAACAATGACATTTCCTCTCTCAAGATCCATTAATGTACTAAAAACATATTTAAATCAGTTCATGTGAGTACAGTGGTTCAATATTAATAATATAAAGCGACGAGAATATTTTTGGTGCGCCAAAAAAAAAAAAAAAAATAACGACTTAGTGATGGCCGATTTCAAAACACTGTTTTATGAAGCTTCGGAGCGTTATGAATCGGCGTGTCGAATCAGCAGTTCGGAGCGCCAAAGTCACATGATTTCAGCAGTTTAAAATCATTAGTAAATAACTGAGTGAAATTTTCTGTATGTATTTACTTTAACAGAGTCATTTAAGATTCTTATTCTGGACAAGATACAAAGAATGTAGAAATAATTATGTTGAATTAATCTGTTCAACGTTTTGTTTTTTGTATGCTACTTATATATAGCATCTTATGTCCTCCATAACTTTAAGTAGCATATACTGACCGTTCTTGGCATTGAGTGTACAAGAGTAAAAAGCAAGCTTTCAGTTGTCAGATGCTTTTATCTGACGTGATTTACAGTATTACAGTTAAACTGGAGCGACCTGATGTTAAGTACACAACCCACACCATGTTTTATGGGGACTTTCCATAGACATAAATTTTTATACTGTACAAACTGTATATTCTGTCTCCTAACCCTATACCCATCACAGAAAACTTTCAGCATTTTTACATTTTCAAAAAACATCATTCTGTATGATTTATAAGCTGTTTTCCTCATGAGGACCAAAAATTGTCCCTGCAAGGGCAAAGATTTCTGGTATTGCTATCCTTGGGGGACATTTTGTCCCAATAACGTCGGGAATACCTAAACCACACACACACACACAAAGTCCATATTAAGTATCGATATTTCTAGTTGTTCTGAGCTCTAAAATATTTAATCGGCTAGATGCTGGTCTTTGTAAGTACAATAGCGTATCTAAAAAAATGTTTTAAAAATATTCAGTTACCACGAACGACTGCAAAACTACTGCCGGAAATTAATTTGCCAAATGTGTCGGAAAACTGTAAAAGCCAAAACCTGAAAAATCTTTTATCTTGGTTTCAATTTAAACAGTATATTTTGCACAAACCCAAAGACAGTGCAACACTCCGATCACATCAGCCCTACTGATGATGGTGAAAGCATGTGTTCACACTTACATGCCCAAACCTCACAGTCACTCCCAGTTACTCCCAGTTCTGACTTAGTTACTTCAAAACCATTCGTATGTACAACGTCGGCCTGATGGTAAATGAACACGAACAACACAAATATAAAACATATTTTCGCTAGGGTTGGGCGATGTCCCCTAAATTGGCAGTTGACGATGTTTACAATAAAACATTCGTTATTTTACTTTATTACTTTATTTTTTTTATTTCCCAACTAATGACTCATCCGGGCTTTCCAATAGGTTGCACGTGAGGGGGGAAAAAAGTAGCTTCCTTCCACTTAAGAAGAGTTGTGCACTTTTTATTTTAATATATCTCTTTACATAAACACTATTTTCTACTTAAAACCTATAATTTCGTTATTTTACTTTATTACTTTATTTTATTTCCCAACTAATGACTCATCCGGGCTTTCCAACAGGTTGCACATAAGGGAAAAAAAGTAGCTTTCTTCCACTTAAAAAGAGTTGTGCACTTTTTATTTTAATGTATCTCTAAACCTTAAAATGAAAATTAAAACAAAATTTAATGAAAAAGGAAATCTAATTGAAAATATTAACAAAAACTATAATAGTATATCAATGATACTAAAATATCAGCTGGATGTTTTTTATTGAAATGATGTGCATTCGACATTGTGAAGATTTACACTTTCATTTGGGCATTATAATTTCTATAACTAGTGCTGCAGTCACTCTAAACCTCACAACATTCAGCTGAGAAATAAAAGATGTGTTTACATCAAAGTAATGGATATTTTTCTCTCTTTACATGCACATGCTGGACAGTATATTCAACATAAATGAAACAAATCTTTACAATTATTCAATAAAATCTGTTTTTTTTTTTTTTTATTTGTATTGTAATTTAATAGAACCTGCTGTTACAAATAAACTGTGGTCAAACTGACTGAGCATGTTGTAAGTCGAAACTCAAAGAAATTGGTTTCTGTGAAAAAAAATTTTTAATTAGAAAAAAAAGTTATTTCATTGTATGTTGTAATATAGCCTATATGTATATTGTATTGAAATAAAGTGTATTTTAGTGCACTGTTTTTCACCTGGGTGAGTTCAGACTGGGAAACATAACTTTATAGTCTGTTGTTTATGAAAAATCTTGAAGGGGTTGAGTTATTTATCACGGGGTTTTTGCGCCCTCTTCAGGAGAGAGCAGTGCAGCTCCGTCAAATTGGTGCATGTCTTCAGTAAAATACAGGTTTGTGTACATTTTATTTTACCTATGAATTAGTTATTGTTCTGTATATTGTTTAATTTTATACAAAGCAACATAAAGGAGTGCGACGTGAGTCACCTAAACGAGTGTCGTGTCTGTCTTTTCGTGTGATGGAAACGCCTGAAGCTTGCATAAAATTTTATGATTTTATTCAGAAAGATATAGAATATAAATACTTAGGATGTTAAAATATGTTAAAATATAACTGTTCAGATTATTTATGGACACGTTATGGAGTCAGTCACAGCATTTTTCGGCTACGAGTGAAACGCAGGCGACGGTCTGAAGTTATCAGTTCCCCCGCCGAATGCGAGTCACGAGATCCAGCGCCATTACGGTGGAAACAGGACAACAGAGACTGGTCAATTACACTTGAATTACTTCTAAATGTTTACTTTTTACTTCTAATATTTGTTAACCGAGCTTTAATATAGGCAATATGTATTAAAACGCAAATAAAATATGCTATACTGTAAAATATGATCGAAAATAAAGGAATTGTCATGCAAACCAGTGGTTGTGTGGAGTATTTTAAAAAAGTTTAGAAGATTTAAGTTAATCTATAAATATTAATTCATGTATGAAGTAAAAAATAAGCTAGTCTTATAGTAAAATGTGTCAACTCATCATGCTGGGTTAAATCAACCCATTAACATGTGTTGTGTGCTATATTTACCCAACCACTGGGTTAAAAACACCCAAAATTGGGCTGTTTTTAGAGTGTAATGTACAATACTACAATACCATGGTTTTATGAAGAACAGAGGCAGGAGAGTTTTCCAGCCCGCTGTAAATAAAGAACAGGCTGAACAAAACCAGCCAGCACATAAAAAAGATATGCAGGAAACCAAAAGTTGACAATCTCCTGTTGAGTTAGAATGACAAAGAATCCTGTGATGATAAATGGCACATATAGGATAATCATGTTCATTGTTGTTATCAGAATAAGATAAAATGCTCTTTTCTTCATGTGGTTTTTCTCCTCCCTCTCTCTCCTTCTCTCTCCTGGTCCCGACTGCTTCAGAGCTCTGAGAACAGCCACAAGACAAAACAACTGGATGGAGAATAAGAGGAGGAATGCTGTTGAGGAAAACCATATGTATGGCTCTGTTTTGAGAGATACTACAATAAAGATGCAGAACAACAATGAGGAGCTGAGAGTGATTATCCAGGCCGCAGTGCAGCAGATCACTCTATATCTGAGAGGTTTGTACTTCAGAAAGGTTACAGGATGAACCACTGCCAGGTAACGCTCAACAGAGATCAAACACTGAAACAGAGGACGACCAGTGATGCCTAATCCTTGAAGAAAAAGTGTTAATATTGTGAGACTTGAGAACAAATGTGACAGTAGGCCAAACATTGCATTGAGGCTGCTTCCGACCTCACAAAAAGACAAATTAAGGACGAAGAACTCCGATGCAACTCCACTTCTTGCTCCTGTGATGATGAGCCATATAACATAGGAGTGTGTAGGAAAACCAAACATGAAACTGATGCCAAAGACAAACATTCTCCGACTGTCTGCTAGCTCAAAGAAATAAGTTGGCGATGATTCAGGTGTGGTGAAGTTTACTGTAGAGTTATTCATCCTCTCAGCTCAGAATGCCACACGTATTATTTAGATATATATAATATTGCAGCTGTGATCTACACAAAAAAAGAGAAGTGTAAATGCAATCATATACGCACATAAGCTGATTTTTCTGATTATCCTTGTGTTTCATGGACAATCAAACCATATTATAGAAAGTTAAAATCAAAAGTTTATCACCTGAAGAGTGAATGTCCAGTCTCTCTGTGCTGTGTTGTGTAGACTGACTTCACAGCTGTTACAGAATATATGTGCATGACTTCATCTGCTACACGTCACCAGATATGCAAATATTAAAAAAGTAAAAAATGAATTTGAAAAAACACACATCTTGTCTGTGTATATACACCGATCAGGCATAACATTATGAGCACTGACAGGTGAAGTGAATAACACTGATCATCTCTTCATCGTGGCACCTGTTAGTGGGTGGATATATTAGGCAGCAAGTGAACAAAAGTGTTGTGTTAGAAGCAGGAAAAATGGGCGAGCGTAAGGATTTGAGCGAGTTTGACAAGGGCTAAATTGTGATGGCTAGACGACTGGGTCAGAGCATCTCCAAAACTGCAGCTCTTGTGGGGTGTTCCCGGTCTGCAGTGGTCAGTATCTATCAGAAGTGGTCCAAGGAAGGAGCAGTGGTGAACCGGCGACAGGGTCACGGCCAAGGTGAGGAGCGAAGGCTGGCCCGTGTGGTCCGATCCAACAGACGAGCTACTGTAGCTCAAATTGCTCAAGAAGTTAATGCTGGTTCTGATAGAAAGGTGTCAGAATACACAGTGCATCGCAGTTTGTTGTGTATGGAGCTGCATAGCTGCAGACCAGTCAGGGTGCCCATGCTGACCCCTGTCCACCGCCGAAAGTTCGCACGTGAGAATCAGAACTGGACCACGGAGCAATGGAAGAAGGTGGCCTGGTCTGATGAATCACGTTTTGTTTTACGTCACGTGGATGGTCGGGTGCATGTGCGTCGCTTACCTGGGGAACACATGGCACCAGGATGCACTGTGGGAAGAAGGCAAGCCGGCGGAGGCAGTGTGATGCTTTGGGCAATGTTCTGCTGGGAAACCTTGGGTCCTGCCATCCATGTGGATGTTACTTTGACACGTACCACCTACCTAAGCATTGTTGCAGACCATGTACACCCTTTCATGGAAACGGTATTCCCTGGTATCTGTGGTCTCTTTCAGCAGGATAATGCGTCCTGCCACAAAGCAAAAATGGTTCAGGAATGGTTTGAGGAGCACAACAACAAGTTTGAGGTGTTGACTTGGCCTCCAAATTCCCCAGTTCTCAATCCAATCGAGCATCTGTGGGATGTGCTGAACAAACAAGTCCGATCCATGGAGGCTCCACCTCGCAGCTTACAGGACTTAAAGGATCTGCTGCTAACATATTGGTGTCAGATACCACAGCACACCTTCAGGGGTCTAGTGGAGTCCATGCCTCGACGGGTCAGGGCTGTTTCGGCAGTAAAAGGGGGACCGATAGTGATGGGGAACCCGAGGCTTTCTGAAGCGTTCGAGGCTTTCATCAAATTGTGCCAAAAAACAATTCATTACTCTAAGCTTTAAACACAGTACGCATTAGCGACATCTGGTGGTCAGACTTGTTTTTTCTACCATATCAAACAAATCGGGGAGCAGATCTCAGTTTGAAAAAGCATGTGACCAAACAAAGCTTTGGAAGTCCTTGACATACAGAATCACTCTTGTCTTGGATCATACAGTTCTATCTAATCTAAACTAATCTCATCTAAATTAATTTGTGACAATGAGACCACAACTCGTGTCATGTGTAGCCTGGTCAATGGATTCACATATTGATCAATAATATAAAATATACAATGATGTGATCATAATTGACAGGAATATTTTGGGTGAGCTGTTTAACCCTTATGTTCTGTTTGGGGACCCCGGCAATAAAACATGATTAAATGCATTTTCCTTTTATGCATCAGTGGGGTCGCAAAGTGCCAATTTTTTCAAATCGGCTGTCTTGACTTTCCGATACTGCATGACGTTCAAAGCTTCAAATGTCATCAATCACGTGGTATTGTCATTTCGATACAAGGATCGGTACAGTGTGTGATACAATAGAGCTTTGAAAATCACTATTCCCATCACTAGGGACCAACACAATATTAGGAAGGTGGTCATAATGTTATGCCTGATCGGTGTATGTTCAATGTTGAACGGATACTTTATTTATATATTTTTAAAATAAACGACCATTTTGACAAGGAAAATGACTTGATAGTCTAATGAATCATATATCTCTTTAGAGAAATTATACTCTATAACCATGTTTTCATGTTTTGATTTGTAATTTCATCAGACATGACTGGCTTATTTTGATCAAGATTGATATTGTTCACCAAGCAGCATTTGAATAACAATTATCAACTAACAATTAACATCAATCCAAAGGCTAACAAAAACAATTATTGTTATATAATCTTATTTTGCTAAACACTCTGTCAATCTGTCTTCTCAAACAATATTCATAAATCTAAAACTGGCCTGAACAGGTGCAACACATTTTTTATAGTGTTAAATGCAAGATAGGCAATGCTGCTTTATCAATGTAGAAGTTTTTTGGAAAAATGACTATATATAGGCTACTATTTACTATACTATTCTAAAACTACTAAATAACTATATAAAGTTAATGGGGAATCTCTCTAATGCTAAAAGATATAGGCTCACATTAACATGTTTTGAGGTCATGGAAGAACAGGAAAAGTTATTTGAAAGTTTAAAAAGGTAACTTACCAATTTTCCTGTCAAAGATGTTTGAAAAAGAATGTTTTATAGAGAGAAAAGACAGGCCGAACAAAACCAACCAGTACATTAAAAATACAAATAAAACTAAAATAAAAAAGTTCCTAAGTTGAATACGGAAGGCAGTCTGGCTGAAGCTAGATATTTTACTTTATAACTTGGCAAATATGGATATTTTTCCATCGCTTCGCTTCAGAAGGCCTTTATTAACCCCCCGGAGCCGCGCGGAGTACGTTTATGATGGATGGATGCACTTTCTTGAGCTTCAAACTTGTTCACTGCCATTATAAAACTTGGACACGTCAGGATATTTATTAACATAACTCTGATTGTGTTCATCAGAAAGAAGAAAGTACATATACACCTATGACTTGAAGCTGAGTAAAGCTTGGGGTAATTTTCACTTTAAAGTGAACTAATCCTTTAATAGGGGAAACTGCAAAAACGCGAGTAAAACACAAATAAAACAAATGATTAAACTAAAGGTTGGACTCGATAGTGTTCCTTACAATTTACCAAAGATCCAAGAATCCATGGATATGGACATGCAGCCAGGAATCGTGTTTCCTGAAATGAATGATTTTGACGCGGGGGAAATAAGTAAAGAAAATTTGCCTGAAGGTGAAAGCATTTGTTCACACTTACATGCCAAAACCTCACAGTCACTCCCATTTTACTGACAGTTCCAACTTAGTTCACCTTTATTTTAAAACAGGCAAGTCACTTCAAGTTCACAACCATTCGTATGTAAAACATCGGCCTGAAACATTGCCACATTGTATAATGCAATCTCATGGGAAAATATTCCATAGAGAATGAATGCATGTCAAGGTATAAAACATATCACTATCGGTCCCCCCTTTTGCACACACACACGTTTGTTTCACTATAGTAGTGAGGGCATTGCATATAGACTTCCACAGGTTAATGATATTTTCTATCACCTAACCTAACTCCTACCCCTAAACCTACCCATCACAGAAACATTAAATAAAAACGCTTTATATACTATATAGCCTAGGTAGGTCTAAATCCCGTTGATCACTTATATCAATGTTATAAATGTCATCCAGCCCTAAAACTTGTATATAGTTATTGTCAGCATTAAGTATGAGTAAGATTCAATAAACATTTCTATATATTTATATTAAAGGGGCGTATGGATTAGTTTTCCGATCTCTTTTTGAACTTTGAAGCGTCAAAGTTGCAATTGCCTAGGCTGTCTGGACAGAAAGCTCTCAGATTTCATCAAAAATATCTTAATTTGTGTTCCCAAGATGAACGAAAGACTTATGGGTTTGGAATGACATGAGGGTGAGTAATTAATGACAGAATTTTCATTTTTGGGTGAACTAACTCTTTAACGAACCCCGTGGCCATGTTGAACCGAGAGATAAGTGAGTCATGTTCAATCACACTTTCACCACTAGATGGCGTGAGAGCTCTTTTTACTGTCTGTTCACACATTGTTTTAACTTGTGTGTGTGTGTCTAGGTTTGGCTATACTTATGAGGATCAAATGTCCCCACTTAGGCCTATATAGTGAAATATTATGACAACTGACTAGTACTTGTCTTCGCTAGTTAAAAAGGTTTATAAATTGGCCAAAACATGTTTTTATTTAATGTTTCTGTGATGGGTAGGTTTAGGGGTAGGAGTTGGGTTAGGTGATAGAAACCTGTGGAAGTCTATATGCAATGCTCTCACTAATATAGTGAAACAAATGTGTGTGTGTGTGTGTGTGTGTAACATCAGACATGAATAATAATTAAATGGATAATATTGAACAAATATTGAACCCATAGTGAGGGATCCCACATCATGATCCAAAATAATCCAAAATAAAATGGATTATGATGTGGGATGCCTCACTATGGGTTCAGTATTTGTTGTATAAAAGTGTCTTTTCTTCGAATATTACAGGAATGCATCAGTTATCGTGTCTTTGATCATGTGCAATAACTGTTTAGACTTTAAGCTTCATATTTTTTAAAAGGATGTTGTTATTAATGCTCCTAGTTTACAAAATTGGAATTTTTATATATAGCTGCATATAGGTTGTGTTAAATATGTTTATGTTTAGTAAGAGAGTAAAAAGAAAGCTATCAGTTGTCAGATGCTTTTATCTGATGTGATTTACAGTTTTACAGTGAAAGTGGAGCGACCTGATGTTAAGTACACAAACCACGTGTGTAGGGTTTCCATGTTTTATGGGGACTTTACATAGACGATGGTTTTTATACTTTACAAACTGTATATTCTCTCCTCTAACCCTAAACCTACCCATCACAGAAAAATTTCTGCATTTTTACATTTTCAAAAAACATAATTCTCTATGATTTATAAGCCGTTTTCCTCATGAGGACCAAAAAATGTCCCCATAACATAGGGAATTCCTGATCCACACACACACAGTCCATATTGATAAATATTTCTAGTTTTTCTGAGCTCTAAAATATTTAATCAGCTAGATGCTGGTCTTGTAAGTACAATAGCCTATCTAAAAAACAGTTTTAAAAATATTCAGTTACCACGAACGACTGCAAACCTACTGCTGGAAATTAATGTGTCAAATGTGTCGGAAAACCGTAAAAGCCAAATCATGAAATCTTTTATCTTGGTTTCAATTTAAACAGTATATTTTGCACAAACCCAAAGACAGTGCAACACTCCGATCACATGCACGATGGTGAAAGCATGTGTTCACACTCACATGCCAAAACCTCACAGTCACTCCCAGTTACTGACTTAGTTTATCTTACTTTAGGCAAGTCACTTCAAGTTCACAACCATTCGTATGTAAAACATCGGCCTGACACATTGCCACATTGTATAATGTAATCTCACGGGAAAATATTCCATAGAGAATGAATGCATGTCAAGGTATAAAACATATAGTTAGTTTTAATTTAATATAATTTTGATTTACTGTGCATTTTCTGACAGTATAGAAATGTATCAATTAATGTTGTTCACATGTACTTATTGTAGGGGTGAAACGGTACACAAAACTGACGATTCGGTACTTACCTCGGTTTTGAAGTCTTGGTTCGGTTCAGTCATTTCCGTACAGCAAGGGGAGAAAACTAAAAACAAAAAAAAACAAAAAAATGAAACAGTAGTTTACTAAACAAATTGTGTCTCTTTCTTTAAATGAATTCAATTATATTAAAAGTTTCTTAAGGGTTTTTTTTTTTTTTTTATCTCTGCTAACGCTATAAACTATATAGGGAGCCCTTACTTGCACATTACTATAATATTAAAGTTTCAGAGCCCAAACTATTAACCTAAATTCAGTTGCTTTTTATTTTTAGATATAGTAATCAACACTCAAATAACAAATTGTATCCACACTTGTAAACTGCACATTAGGCAGTTTTTGCATTCACTTCTAATTGTTTTTACTCCAATTCGTTGTTGAAATATAATCATTTACACAGTGGCTGTCATTTTCATGATTTAATTGAACATACATTAAATAATCAAGACATCACTAACAAGTTAAGTAAAATATATAGGTTAATATAGCTCATATTTTTAGCAAAAGAGTTCATTTCTCTGACGAACTAACAAGCTATGGACTAGCCTGAGGTAAACGCTACATGACACAGTGTTTACAAGCCGTTTTATTTACGTCTTTCGCCATTGAAACATTGATTGAGCGATTACACGATATATGATACGTTTCAGTATGTTGTACTGTATCTTTCAACATACCTTCAGATGTTCGTTCAAGTTTATTCTGTAAAGAGGAAGAGATGATCGCGTTCTCTCGCGCTCAGCGCTGCCGCTTGAAATCAGGCGCCTGTACAGTCTGTCACGCCACATCAAAGAGCGTCAAAACGGCTTTTTTTTTTTTGTTTGGATTTTGTGATAAAATGGACAGAATTTGAAATATGACAGTTTGTTTATTATCGAAAGTGACAAAACGCGGACCTTATTGTGACTATTGGCGGTTAATGGTGGTTAGGCTACAACGCTCTATTCGTCGTGTAGATCCGCGGGGCGGGGCGCGGCAGCAGGGGGCGGGGCGTGTTAGATACGCCATGAGAGTATCGCGGTACATACCGTGGGTGGTGTATCGTGTTTTTTTCGGTTCGGTTTGAATATAGTTACACCCCTGACTTTTTTTTTTTTTTTTTTTTTTTTTTTTTGAAAGAATGTTATTACTCCTGATTTACAAATTTGGCTATATTTGAGTTAGATAAGTCATGGCAATGCTACATATCATGTGCATACTCAGTTATATTTAGTAAGAAAGTACAAAGCAAGCAGTCATTTGTCAGATGCTACTATCCAAAGTGGTTTACAGCATTTCAGTGACAATGTAACTGATATTAAACACACACACACACACACACACACAGTGACTATAAATTTCAATATAAATGTAAGTTGCTTTATATTATCTATCATCTCTAAAAAAATTAATTCAAATAACCATTCATGTGTCAAATGTGTGAGAAGAAGCCCTCTAAGCCAAACCCTGAAATCTTTTGCAAGAACATCTTGTGGTTTGCAGATTCATAACTGCCATTTTTTGACTTCAAATTATAATCTACTTAGCACAAAACCAAAGACACACCGATTACACATATGTCCTCATACAGTCACACCCAAGAAGACTCACAGTTCTGTCATCATTTACCTTTACTTCACAACTGTTCCAATGAACAACGTCGACCTGACTGACAGATATATGGCTGTAGGATATATGAATAAGAACAAATACGAACACTGCCACATTTTACATCTTAATCTAATTTTATTTATAATCAGATTTCAAGGGTGCGCTCCAGTTAAAAATGCGGTTAAACTTGCTCTTCCCCAAGCATTATGGGAAATGACATGATGACAACAACTTAAACCTCATTGGCTTATATCAAATTGTATTAAGTAAGAATATAGAACGTTACTGAAAATGTTGAATGATTTATTTGACTGAATAATAATTTCAGTATTATTTTATTTAATTAACTGCTTTGTATTTGTGTGTGTGCATGTGTATATATATTTATATATGAACATGCCTATCCAGCTAACAAAAATATGCTCTAAGAATGTTTTCTAACGTTCCCATTAAGCTATGAAAATGTTATTTCTGAATGTTCTCTGGGCATGCAAAACTAAATGTTTTAAAAACTTTTTTTCTTGGTTATGCAAACATTTAAACAATGTTCTATTTTATTATTTTGCAAACATTATGGTAACGTTACTTTTGAATGTTTACTGAACATTCTGAAACAAGTAGTAACATTTAAAAAAAAAAAAAAAAAAAAAAGGTTTCAGAGAAGAAAAACGTTCTGTGAATAATGTACAGGTAATGTTTTTGTGGAACTTTTTGGGAACATTATTAAAGACCAAACATTTTATTAACCTTACTTAAAGAATGTTTTTGTTTATAACTGAGAGAAAACTTGTCAAAAATGTTCCCTGTTGGTACACTCTGACAGCTTGATATCTGTATGAAATTGTGACTTTTACAGAACTAAAAATGAACAGAAATGATACTGATGTTTCATCCACGTTATTGGCAGCAATTAAGGAACACTAATGTTTGCTTTTGTTTATGTGGATCGCTGATCTACTGCAGATAAAACATCTGTCCTGTCAGCACATTTCCACTCCTCCCCTTGACTACAGCCACTTACATTCCCGTTGACAGTCAAAGCAACAAGTTTTTAAACAAGCCTTTAGTTGTACAGAAGGGCTGGATTTGGTTTAGAGGATGGGCTCTTTAGGGCGAGGCAACCTTTATTAGAATGACACTCAGCAGATCATTCATTCTCCTGCGACACACAGGGAAACTTCATCGTTCCTGTTGAATACTCGAGGTAATGCTTTTATTTAACTTTTCTTAGAAGTTTGTTAGAAATACTTTAATACAATTTATTGAGTAAAAACAGGTCGAATAGAACAGATTTTCAGTTCTGTATGTGAAATGATGAAAATGATGCATGTGATGTTGTTTACACAGTAAATGACAACTGAATTAAGCAATACAGTGTTTTGGGGATTTAAACAGTAAACATCCTGAAATTTTTTCACTTTGTTATGCTGATCATATCTCTCTCTCTCCTGCTTTCTAGCTTGTGAAAATGGAGGCTTTGTCTGCAGCAAACACTCAGTTCTCCCTCAACCTGTTCAAGAAGATCAGTGGAAAAAACGCATCAGGAAATGTGTTCTACTCTCCTGTCAGCATCTCCTCGGCTCTGGCCATGGTGTCGCTCGGTGCAAGAGGAAACACAGCAGCTCAGATGATTCAGGTGATCTCACACAATCTACTTTTAAAAGAGGGTGACGGGTGAGACAGAGAGACCAGGAAGTGATGTAAGCCTTTTCACAAAGAGTGCATGCTTTTCAACTGAATTTTAAAGTGACAGCTCACCCAATTTTTTACATTGTTTTTACATTATTTACTCGTCTTCACCACGCTGTGAAAAAATCCCATACAACTTGTGCATTTCATTCTTGAAAAAAAAAAAAATGTTTGGTGGGGTTCTCTATATGGAATTTTGACTCAATTTTTAAGATCCCTTTATGACAAAAATTATTCTATAGAAGGAGAAACGTCTTAAATGTTTGAATAGTACTTCCATGTTTAACAAGTTTTTTTTTTTTTTTCTAGTAATAAAATATGTTTGCAAGCTGATTCATTCATAAAAAGTAATAACATTTAAAAAATTGTTTAAAATGAATTAATTAAAACTAAATCCATAAAATGATCTCATGATGGGAATCCCTAAGGTTGAATGGAATGATGGCACCTTTAAAGGTTCTATATAAATATAGATATATTTCTATTGCATTTTTTTATTCTAATGGGTATTTGAGTAGTGCATTCACATTATATGTTGAAGTTATCAGAATAGTGAGGCTATCTTTAATAATTCTATTGCAATAATTCTGTGTAGGTCTTGGGATTTAACAATCCTCCCAAACCTGGTGCCGCGACTCCAGCACCTCATCAACCAACCCAGATAACATGTGGTGTCAAGGGTCACCATGAACCATCAATGATGCAACAAACCCAGAAACCTCAGATACCTGCTGAACTCAAAGTTTTGGTATGAATATTCACATAAAACACTAACCTCATGACTTTATGATAACAGCTGTATGGTAATTTATAATAACAGCTGTATTTGCATGTATCCTTTGGGTTTTTCTGATTGATATTGTTGATGCACACAGAAATGTCCTGCTCGGCCGGTACCTGGAGAAAAAACTGAGGACCAAATTCATTTGAGCTTCCACAAGTTTATGAGTGAGCTGAACAAACCAGGAGTCCCGTATGTGTTGAGTGTTGCCAACCGCCTCTACGGAGAGCAATCCTACCAGTTTGTTGAGGTAAGACTCAGTTTATTCACTGGAGGTTCTGGAAATGTTCTCAGCTCTAATATCATTTGTACCTCAATCGATTTGCTGTATTACAGAAATTCCTCAGTGACACAAAAAGATACTATGAAGCTGGACTGGAGAAGGTGGACTTCAAGACCAAATCAGAGGCTGCTCGTGTCAACATCAACAAATGGGTGGAGAAAAAAACACAAGGTGAAATCCAGCATGAGCTTATTCTGAATATTAAACTTTAGGTTCAGCAAAAATGTCTTTTCAAGGACCGTGTTTGGCTTCATGGGTTCTTGAGTTGAGCTATACAGTACAAATATCAAACTGATCAATTCAATTCACTGCTTAAAGTGGATAATTTCCATTTGTATTTTTAGAGAAGATCAAGGACTTGCTGCCAGAGGAAGCTGTTGATGCGATGACGAGACTGGTCTTGGTGAACGCCATCTACTTCAAGGGAAACTGGGAGAAGAAATTCCCAAAGGAAGCCACCAGAGATGGGCAGTTTAAACTGAACAAGGTGAGATTTCATGCTCTTTTTAAAAAATATTTTTAACAGTCATGATGAAATCTGAGGGGTTATAAAGTGTTTCCACTGATGTTTGGCAGAATCAAACTAAACCAGTGAAAATGATGCAACAAAAGTCGAAGTTTCCCCTGGCCTTCATCCCAGAGATTAACAGTCAGGTTCTGGAGCTGCCGTATGTCGGGAAGAATCTCAGTATGTTGATCATCCTTCCTAACGAGATGGAAGATGACACCACTGGCCTTCAGAAGGTGATGTGAATGTTTTATTAGCCAGCCGTGACCAGCCAGATGTTTACCAATAATACAGTTTTCATTGTGACTGAACTATTCTTCTATTATCCAGCTTGAAAAGGCACTGACCTACGAGAAGCTCATGGAGTGGACCAAACCAGAAGTCATGCATCAAAAAGAAGTTCAAGTATCTCTGCCCAGATTCAAGATGGAGGAAAAATACGACATGAAGAAACTTCTGATCAGCATGGGAATGGAGGATGTTTTTGGAAATGCAGACCTTTCAGGCATGTCCTCCAGCAATGACCTGGTGCTGTCGAAGGTGTTTCATAAAGCCTTTGTTGAAGTCAATGAGGAAGGAACTGAAGCGGCTGCAGCCACCGCAGCCGTCGTGATGACACGGTGTTTGATCATCCCACAGTTCTTCAACGCAGACCATCCATTCCTTTTCTTCATCCGACACAATCCAACCAAGAGCATTTTGTTTTACGGACGCTTCTGCTCTCCATGAGCGAGTCCTGCTGCATGAGACTCTTCCTGCTAGTTTAGGTGGAGATCTGGTGCGAATGAGGAGGAGAGACTCTGGAAAAAAAAACTAAAAAAAACTAAAAATTAAAAATTTATAGACATAAAATGACAATGTAAACAACAAAATTACAAACACTTTAAAATTAAAATGAAAAACAATATGATAAAAAGGAAATCAATGATAATAAAGTGTTTTTGATTGAAGAAATGAAGTATTGCAGTTGTCCTGAGTCTCATTCAGGTTGTGGTTTTGGACGGGTCTCTTCATGTTGCTGCATATCAAATCCATTAGTTTATTTGAGTTGTTTCCTGCACTAAATGAGGCTCTAATATATAAGTCAAATAATGTGTATGCATTCACCGTAACAATGTATTCAACTTAAACGAAACAAAGCTTTACAATTATTCAATGAAACCTGTTTTGTTTGATTTTTTTTTTTTTTTGTAATTTAATAGAACCCGCTGTTACCAATAAACTGTGGTCAAACTCTGGTGCCTGAGCATGTTGTAAGTCGAAACAAGAAAATTGATTTCTGGAAAATGAGGAAAAAAGGTTATTTTTATGAATCTCATCTATCTGTCTTTGAGACTCTTGAGTCCACTCCTACAGGTCAAGCATGTCCTTGTTAGGACCGACAATATGTCGGCAGTTTATTATATCAACCATCAACCAGGAGGCACCAGGTCATTGCACTCCAGGAAACCAAGAGACTTCTTTTTCAGGCCTACCCAAGACTTGCCTCTTTTAGAGCAGTCGACATACCCGGAATAGTAAACAGGGCAGCCGATCTCCTTTCTTGCATCTGATATGGGCCCGGTTTGGAAGAGCCAACACCAACCTGTTTGCATCAGCCGAGACAACCCATTGCAAGATGTGGTTCTCTCTGAACTGCCAAGGTGGGCCTTTAAGACTGGATGCACTGTCTCACGTGTGGCCAAGAGGTTTGTTTACACTTTTCCTCCCCTGCCATTGATTCCTCATGTGATCAAATGGGTGGATCTGGGACATTGCAGGATCTTAATTTTATGCTTTCTTCAGTCACTTTTAAACAAGTCAACACAGTAAGCTATTTCTCATTTTCACAGTATTGTGGAAGGGTTGTCCATTGTAACAACACATGTTGGTGTCTCAATTTCTTAAAGGGGCACGTTGCCTCTATCCAGAAAAAAGGTTGAGATCACCATCCTGGGATCTTCCCATGATTATACGTCTTAAATCACTAACATGGAAAACAGTTTTCCTTCTTTATCTGTTCAGCAAAAAGAGTGGGTGATTACATTCTTTAACAGTAAGTGAAGAGTGATGGAAAGCAGACTATTATTATTCCTGCCTAAGGTTCTTAATCCTTGCACAATCAATCAAGTAATTGAACTGGCAGTGTTTCAACCTGACCCTGATCTCTCAAGTACAGAGCTTGATCTTGCTACCTTGTGTCCAGTTCGCACACTTCGCGTATACATTGAGTGCACACAGTCATTATGACATCACACTATTGCACAAGCATATCCCAGCCAGAGCTTACCAGTTCCAGCCCAGCAAACACTGGTCCGACAACAACGTCGTGTCCCTGGCCAAAAACAGTCAAGGTAGGACGGCATAAATCGGTAAAAATATGTGACACAGAACATTTCCTAAAAATGCATTCAGATACGTTTGTACATGTCTACAATTCTCTGAGGTTGCATGTATAATTGTTACCTTGACTTTTAGGTAAGTGTAGTTCAATATATAGTAATTGATTACAGTTTACTTAGTTCACTTTTGCAAAACTCTTCACACTGTGAGCACAACAGAAGTCTATGTGGGCTAAACTGAGGATCAATTATCATTGCTTTGGCACAAAATGCATTCAATGACTACATCTCTCAAATTTCATGAATTCTTTTCTCACTCAGACACAACAACTGCCAAAACTCTTTGTACGTACAGGCCAATTTGCACATGCTTACATACTGTTTTCAAAACTGTTAAACTTAAGTTTAAAACAATAACATAATACAACACTGAATAAGACAGAAATTTGCTACATTTCTACAGTAATATAGTTATGAAATATATTCTGAATCTAAAAAATCAAATACTATCAAAACAATTAGATGAAACTGAACACCTACACAAGCATTAGTCTTTCAATTTCATTACCATCAATTCAAAAGGGGAAACTTAGGAATAATTTTGTTCTGTAATGTAAACATGGACCATGTAACATAAACTGCAGTGAATTATGAGCAGTAGAGAGTGTCATTCTTGTTTTGTAAAGAAATTTAAAAAAAGAAAACATTGTATAATGCTAACTGATGTTAGTGTTTTTAGGTCGATGTTTTATGAGTGACAAAGTGTGTTTGCTCAGTGAAAACCTTTGCTAGTGTTCTGGAAGAATTAGTTGATTTGAGACATGTATGAAGTGTTTTGGTAGATTTGGTGCATTTTGAATGTGAAGTTAACCTCTGTGCCAAGATGAAGGTTGGTTAGGAGAACTGTGTGAAGAGTTTTGAAAAAGTGACCTAAGTATTGAGAAATGTGTCCTAGCGATTGTAAAAAACTGTAATAAGATAACATCAAAGACGTTCGTTCAAATTTCATTTTTGGAACTATTTTTCAACAATGACAGGACGTGTCGGAGGGACGTCTTTTCAAAGGTCATTAAACGTCCAAATGTTTGCTGGGAGGGAACCTGGTGGCTCATTCTACCAGGAGTCTGGCCACATCCTGGGTGACAAATACAGACATATGTGCAGCAGCATTACGGAGCTCACCTTGTACCTTTTCCAGGTGTTACAGGGTCAGTGTGGCAAACCCAGTTACGCTTGGGTCCACAATTCTGCTCACGATCGCTAAACAGGGATGTAAGGAAGTGGAGGCTTCCATCCCTCGTGACCTTGATGGCACTAGTCATCCAAGGTAAGACTGTGGTGACAGTCTGAGTGAGGATGAAATAGATCATAAGTTATGACTATAGAAGTTCAAGACACTGACATAGTGATACAAACAGGTTGGTGTTGGCTCTTCCAAACCGGGCCCATATCAGATGCAAGAAAAGAGATCGGTTGCCCAGTTTACTATTCTGGGTATGGTTTCCTGCAGGCAGTAGTTGCAGACAACACTAGCGAATCCATGATTTATTAGGCTATCGATTTCATTTTTATCGAGCAATCACGTTTATTTTTCCAATTTACTGGTCACAATTGAAAGCTGAACTCAGAAATAACTTGTATCCATCGGACAGGCAATAATATTAAGTAATAAGTAAATAAATAAATGAAAGTAATGGAGCAGCGGCCAAATCAGTCAGCAGGACACCAGGATTTTTTCCTGAGTGGCTGCGGGCTGTGCACACGTCAATGACGTTTACGTTCGGGTCCAGTCGGGTTCGGAAATAATAGGCTAATACCGTTGGGTCGGACTCGGGTCTAATTTTATCTAATTTTTATCATGAATCCTGTTTAAGTAAATAGTACATGTGTGGATAAAATACAAAAACAACGCATAGACCAATTTTGATAAGTGGAATAATATCGGCTATTCATGAAAGTGGTGTGTTTCTCCAAGCATCAAATAATTTTGAGAGTAGGCTATAGTTTTGAGATTATAGGACTGATGTGGTTAAGTGAGGTAAGTTTCATGGATATATGACACTTTCCTAGTGGGAGATATGAGGGGGTGCATTTACTGACAGACTGCCATGAAAAGCACTTGCTGACTATTTGTACAACTGACTACACTATAGGTACAGTATATTACACTAATATACCACATCTAATGCAAAGCATAGTAGGCTACCCATTCTTTCAACTAGAATTTGCAGGTTATAGGATTGAGTTAGTTCCATTACATTAGTTCCATTTAAAGGTGCAATATGTAGAATTTTCTGTCCGCTAGAGGTCGCTAGAGGCCTATTCAAAACAAAGGCGTAGCTTGATGACGCCAAGTTTGAGCACGGAATCTTGGGACATGTGGTCTTCACCTCACAGCCGGTGGAAATAAATTGGGATAGGACTCGGCAAGAAATCATGTTCATGGATGCGATTATTAACGTTACTGTAGTATGAAGCAGAGCAGGTTGAGTGTTGTGGGAGCTGAACGAGGCCGCTGGAGCGATTGCGCAACACACGCCTCACGAGCAGCGGAACTTTTATTATGCCACAGTCGCCGGCGCCACCTCCGCTTTTCCGGTCATGAGTATGAGGTAACACAGCTCTGTTTATCATATTAGATACATTTGAGAGTGTTGAAAATGATGTTAAAACGTTACTCTGTGCGTTCGCTCGGTGGCTGCTGTGAGACACTTGTTGCACACTGCAGTAAGATCGATTTTAGAATATCATATTAAATGCTGGATGGCTTGTGTTGATAAATGGCATGCAATTAATTTTAAAATGTATTGTATGATGGAGAAAATTCTGTATTACTGTTACTAAAAATAAAGCTGCATCTGATTATGCTATGTTAGCTACTTCACAAAATAGTGTTTTCTTTGAGGCATGGTAAAGCATGGTACTAGCAAAAAATCAAGAAAATTAGTTTCAACTAAACGTGTTGA
Source organism: Ctenopharyngodon idella (assembly GCF_019924925.1). Taxonomy (NCBI): domain Eukaryota; kingdom Metazoa; phylum Chordata; class Actinopteri; order Cypriniformes; family Xenocyprididae; genus Ctenopharyngodon; species Ctenopharyngodon idella. The sequence goes on from NC_067235.1 coordinate 32,700,326, forward strand.
GCTATATAACAACAATTAGTTTTTTGTCTATAAATATATCAAAACAGTTGTTCCCTTGTCTATTAAAACATGTAATATATTAAAGCGTCTTTGGTGTTTCCATGGTTTCTACAAAATAAAACCGGAAACCGAGGGTAACGCGGGTATGACGCCATTGACAGGCGACTCCTCACACGTCCCGGAGTCTTGGTTAAAATTGTAATTTTCTCACGATATACAAACAGTTGGAAACATTTGGGATATTGTAAGTACTCAAGTGAACAAAATATATAACACTGGCCTAGTGGTTTTTGGATATTTTACTCAGGGTTCTCACTCTTTTTCAGCGATCATTTTCCAGGACTTTTCCAGGACATTTTCAATTTTACGATAGCAGGAATAAAAGACAAGGATCACACTCTAAAGTAATATATTGCTCTCTAAGTCTTTAAAAGGCGTAGCTACAGTTTGTTGCCATAACTTAACTATAAAATTAGTGACTTTATAACTCGCAATTCTGACTTTATAACAATTGTTTATATCACGCAATTCTGACTTCATGTCTCAAAATTCTGACTTTATATCTCACAATTCTGACTTTATATCTCACAATTCCTACTTTATATCACAATTGTGAGTTTATATCATGCAATTCTGACTTTATATTTCACAATTCTGACTTTATATCATGCAATTGCAATTTTATATCACAATTACGTAAGCCCGCAATTGTGAGAATTTTTTTGAATTTGTGAGATAAAGAGTTCCCTTTTAAATCACTGCAGCGCAATCTCACGAAGTTCTGCACTGTTGTGAAAAGCAGTTAATAGCATTAGCTAACTGCTGCAAGTGGCAACACAAGACTAAACAACATTGAAAATAATACTCTCACATGTCAAACCTCAGCTTTCCGGAACATCGCACTTTCTGCAAGTGATTTCTGCAGGTAATTGTTTTTGGCCAGTGATAAACTCTTTGTTCTTGGCTAAGAAAAAAACTGAAGAACTTTTTAAAAAATAATTTTCAAGGACAACAACAAGATTTTCCAGGACATTTTACATTTTCTCTCATTTTCCATGTGTTTTCCAGGATTGGAAAGTTTGTCATCAATTTTCCAGGTTTTCAAGGTTTTCCAGGATGAGTGGGAACCCTGTTTACTGCAAAATTCTTACATATTGCACCTTTGAAGTGTGTGAATTCAGACGAAACACATTTAAAAGGATATTTTTGAAATAGCCTCCTTACACTAATCTAAACAATACTCAACACATTTTATTTTACATAAATGCAAAATACATATGTGTTATATTATGCTGATACATTGTTACAGTAGGCCTATATCAACATGCCACTTTCCAGACAAACAGTAATATTTAATACTCTGAGGACATCTAGTGGATTTAAACAGCACTGTATTTTAAACACTTTCTGTATTTGGAAGAATTTCCAGAGCTCACATACAAGTGTGACGCCGGAAGCCACGCCCGTGATGGGAGGTTCGGATCATTTTACTGACTCGGATCTTTGAATCTCGTTCATCAAAATAAATGAATCTTTTTCAAGTCATTTTGTTAATTTCAGCAGAAAGAATATAATTATTTAAAATGTAACACGATAATAGCCAAATTCCCCAACACATCAACTTATGTTTATCACATTTAGAATAAGAAAAAAGCTGCAATGCAAGGCCAAATAATGAGAAAGAGAAACGGTTAATTCATTGCTTTGCCAGGTCTGTCTGTTCAGTCTGTTAGTTTACCTCACCTCCCGATCTGAGTCGTTCATCCTGTGATTAGTATATCTATGGTGTCTCCCCATCCCCATGTCGCCCGGAAAACACTATTTGTTGTATGTAAGTTTCCAATTAAAAGGGGTTTTAAGGTAGGTTTTGAGTGTTTCAGCCGTAAGGATAGGTTTCAGGTGGCTATCAGTGCAGTCTGTCAAAAAAGACAAATATAATAAGTAGCTAAATGATAAAGAATTGGGTGTGAGGATTAAAGGGTTAGCTCACCCAAAAATGAATCCGTAAGACCTTCGTTAAGGAAGGAAAAAGACATCATTAAAGTACTTGGTGCATCCAAAATGGTCAATATTCATATTCATGCATTTTATTCATATTTTATGTTAATCATTTATGGCTTATGATTTATCAATATTACTTTTGATTTCATATATTCATGTACTCCTTTATGGTTATTCTTCTTGATGTCCATGGTGTATGCTTCCTATATTCAATTGTTCTTCAAAGTGACAGGTCATGTTGACACGTTTGTGGTTAGAAATTGGACACCTGCCAAGTACTACAGAAGTGATGTTTTCGGAATTAGTTGCTCATTTGAACTCAATGTACTTTTATATCAAAATATGTCTGTTTCTATTTCTGCTGACATGTGATAATGTAAGATCTGCAAATATTCCCCTAAGGGTGTCAAAACAACCCCTATATCTATTTTCATCTATTTTTGACGTTTGACCAGTCTATGACATAATGGATAAATCCATTTGACCTTTTCTTATTAGACCAAAACATAAGTTTGAGTGAGATGTATGTTTTCCTATGCTTATGGACTGAGTCTTTGATAGTTTAGCTTTTCCTTTGCTTTTCTTTGCTCTTTTTGCTTCTCGCATCTCTTCTGCATCTTCTGCTTCTTCTCTTCTACCTCTCATTTCATTCTGCAAATGTCTTAATTTTGTTCCTTCTTTCTGTATATTCTTCATCGTCATCTATTAGATACAACACTCTGGATTATACAATACTCTAGATTTTATTATTAACCATTAATTACTTAATGAATTTATTTGTCTCTATAATTTTTAATTAATAAATTTGTTATTCCTTATTCAGATTTGATCTCTGACATAATCATTGCTGGACTGCCTGGATTTCATTTTCTCAAGTTTTTGTATCAGTACTAATGGCACTAATGGCTTAAACTCAATTTTATGAAGCGACATGAGTGCTTTGTTTGTACAAAAAAAAAAAAAAAACATTTATTTATAAAATAATATTATCTAAAGCGTGTTCACGCAACAATGCCAACTCTCACGTGAACACTCGTGCATGTGCATTGAATTGATGCGCGAGTCTGTCCACAACACGCATGCGTTGAGAAGCTCTCGTTGCAGATCAATATTTTTGTATGTAAAGAGGTTAATTGTTTCTTCACACAAACAAAGCACTCACATCGCTTCATAAAATTGAGTTTAAGCCACTGGAGTCACATACTTTAATGATGTCTTTTTCCTGCCTTTCTGGACCTTGGAATGGAAGTTGCATTGGATCTCTATGGAGAGACAGAAAGCTTTCAGACTTCAACAAAAAGATCTTAATTTGTGTTCTGAAGATGAACGAAGGTCTTACGGATGTAGGAACGACATGAGGTTGAGTAATTAATGACAGAATTTTCATTTTTGGGTGAACTAACCTTTTATGACATCTCAATGTTCAAAGGTAATGAAGATAAGCAGGATTTTCCCCCAAACCACTTCACCAGAAATCCAGCTAATTTCCACCTAATCCAGCTAATTTCATTTGTTAAGGTTACAGTGACGGGTATGTTTAGGGATCAGTGTTTGTTGTAGGCAGTATAATACTGTGATTGACATGACCTATAAAAGCGGCTGCAGGACGGCATGGGCATGGCTTCTGACGTCACACTTTGATGTGGGCCGGGTTGGATGTCCAGCGAGATGCTTCTCAGAACCAGCTTGCTCGCCCTGCTGCTAAACAACTGCTAAACAATATTCCAGTACATTATCTTGGTTTCAGTTTAAAACATTATATTTGGCATGTGTTCACAAACCTCATACAGTCACTACCAGGTTACTCACAATTCTAACTTAGTTTACCTTTTAAAACAGGTAAGTCACTTCACAAGTCACTTTGCGTTAGTAAAATTGCATTAAGGCAATGCTAAATACCATGTGCATGCTCACAGTTATATTTAAGAAAGTAAAAAGCAAGCTCTTATTTGTCAGATGCTACTATCCAAAGTGGTTTACAGTATTTCAGTGACAATGTAACTGGAGCAACCTGATATAACACACACACACACACACACACACACAGTGATTATAAATTGGAGTATAAATATAAAGTTGTTTTATATTTGCAATCTCTAAAAAAATTACAAAACCGATTCCCAAAAAAGTTGGGACACTGTACAAATTGTGAATAAAAAAGAAATGCAATAATTTACAAATCTCATAAACTTATATTTTATTCACAATAGAATATAGATAACATATCAAATGTTGAAAGTGAGACATTTTGAAATGTCATGCCAAATATTGGCTCATTTTGGATTTCATGAGAGCTACACATTCCAAAAAAGTTGGGACAGGTAGCAATAAGAGGCCGGAAAAGTTAAATGTACATATAAGGAACAGCTGGAGGACCAATTGGCAACATGATTGGGTATAAAAAGAGCCTCTCAGAGTGGCAGTGTCTCTCAGAAGTCAAGATGGGCAGAGGATCACCAATTCCCCCAATGCAGCGGTGAAAAATAGTGGAGCAATATCAGAAAGGAGTTTCTCAGAGAAAAATTGCAAAGAGTTTGAAGTTATCATCATCTACAGTGCATAATATCATCCAAAGATTCAGAGAATCTGGAACAATCTCTGTGCGTAAGGGTCAAGGCCGGAAAACCATACTGGATGCCCGTGATCTTCGGGCCCTTAGACGGCACTGCATCACATACAGGAATGCTACTGTAATGGAAATCACAACATGGGCTCAGGAATACTTCCAGAAAACATTGTCGGTGAAAACAATCCACCGTGCCATTCGCCGTTGCCGGCTAAAACTCTATAGGTTAAAAAAGAAGCCATATCTAAACATGATCCAGAAGCGCAGGCGTTTTCTCTGGGCCAAGGCTCATTTAAAATGGACTGTGGCAAAGTGGAAAACTGTTCTGTGGTCAGACAAATCAAAATTTGAAGTTCTTTTTGGAAAACTGGGACGCCATGTCATCCGGACTAAAGAGGACAAGGACAACCCAAGTTGTTATCAGCGCTCAGTTCAGAAGCCTGCATCTCTGATGGTATGGGGTTGCATGAGTGCGTGTGGCATGGGCAGCTTACACATCTGGAAAGGCACCATCAATGCTGAAAGGTATATCCAAGTTCTAGAACAACATATGCTCCCATCCAGACGTCGTCTCTTTCAGGGAAGACCTTGCATTTTCTAACATGACAATGCCAGACCACATACTGCATCAATTACAACATCATGGCTGCGTAGAAGAAGGATCCGGGTACTGAAATGGCCAGCCTGCAGTCCAGATCTTTCACCCATAGAAAACATTTGGCGCATCATAAAGAGGAAGATGCGACAAAGAAGACCTAAGACAGTTGAGCAACTAGAAGCCTGTATTAGACAAGAATGGGACAACATTCCTATTCCTAAACTTGAGCAACTTGTCTCCTCAGTCCCCAGACGTTTGCAGACTGTTATAAAAAGAAGAGGGGATGCCACACAGTGGTAAACATGGCCTTGTCCCAACTTTTTTGAGATGTGTTGATGCCATGAAATTTAAAATCAACTTATTTTTCCCTTAAAATGATACATTTTCTCAGTTTAAACATTTGATATGTCATCTATGTTGTATTCTGAATAAAATATTGAAATTTGAAACTTCCACATCATTGCATTCCTTTTTTATTCACAATTTGTACAGTGTCCCAGCTTTTTTGGAATCGGGTTTGTAATTCAAATAAGCACAAACAACTGCAAAACTGGAAATGCATTTCTCAGATGTGTGAGAAGAAAAAGGGTGCAAGCTGGTTAAAAATGTGGTCCAACTTGCTCTTCCCCAAGCATCATGGGAAATGACATGATGACAACACAGCTTAACCCGCTTATCAAATTGTATCAAGTAAGAATAAAGAACATTGCTGAAAATGTTGAATGATTTATTTAACTGAGAACCCCCAATGTATTACTTCATTTGTAATTATTTTATTTATTTTTTTTCAAATTAACTGCTTTGTATTTGTGTGTATGTATACATGAACACCCAGCTAACAAAAATATGCTCTAAGAACGTTTTGCTAACGTTCCCATTAAGTTATGAAAATGTTATTTCTGAATGTTCTCTGGGCATTCAAAACGTCCGTTTTTTTAAAAACTTCTTTTTTTTTCTTGGTTATGCAAGCATTTATGGGATGTTCTATTTTATCATTTTGCAAACATTATGGTAACGTTACTTTTGAATGTTCACTTAACATTCTGAAACAAGTAATAACATTTAAAAAAAAAAACATTTCGGAGAAGAAAAACGTTCCATGAATGATGTATAAGTAATGTATCTTGTGAGCTGGATTTTCTTTAGGGCGGGGCAACCTTTATTAGAATGACACTCAGCAGATCATTCATTTTCCTGCGACACACAGGGAAACTTCATCGTTCCTGCTGAATACTCGAGGTAATGCTTTTATTTAACTTCTCTGTTTGTTGTTAGAAATACTTTAATACAAGTTACTGAGTAAAAACAGGTCGAATAGAACAGATTTTCAGTTCTGTATGTGAAATGATGAAAATGATGCATGTGATGTTGTTTACATAGTAAATGACAACTGAAATGAGCAATGGAGTGTTTTGGGGATTTAAACAGTAAACATCCTGAAATTTTTTCACTTTGTTATGCTGATCATATCTCTCTCTCTCCTGCTTTCTAGCTTGTGAAAATGGAGGCTTTGTCTGCAGCAAACACTCAGTTCTCCCTCAACCTGTTCAAGAAGATCAGTGGAAAAAACGCATCAGGAAATGTGTTCTACTCTCCTGTCAGCATCTCCTCGGCTCTGGCCATGGTGTCGCTCGGTGCAAGAGGAAACACAGCAGCTCAGATGATTCAGGTGATCTCACACAATCTACTTTTAAAAGAGGGTGACGGGTGAGACAGAGAGACCAGGAAGTGATGCAAGCTTTTGCACAAAGAGTGCATGCTTTCCAACTGAATTTAAAGTGACAGCTCACCCAATTTTTTGCATTGTTTTACATTATTTAATCGTCCTCACCACGCTGTGAAAGAATCCCATACAACTTGTGCATTTCATTCTTAAAAAAAAAGTTTGGTGGGGTTCTCTATATAAAATTGTGACTAAATTTTTAAGATCCCTTTATGTGAAAAAGATTCTATATAAGGAGAAACGTCTTAAACGTTTGAATAGTACTTTCATGTTTAACAGGTTATTTTTATTTATTTTTTTAGTAATAAAATATGTTTGCAAGCTGATTCATTCATAAAATTCAAAAATCTCATTTAAAAAATGGTTTAAAATTAATTAATTAATTAAAGCTAAATCCATAAAATGATCCCATGACGGGAATCCCTATAAGGTTCTATATATAAAACACATGATGGAACCTTTAAAGGTTCTATATAGAACATTTTCTTCTAAGAGTGATTAAATTCCAAGTTGCTATATTTCCAAGAACTTAAAGGATTAGTTAATTTAAAAAAAAAGGAAATTAAAATTTCCTGATAATTTACCTGATAATTTACTCACACCCTGATAATTTACTTGCTGGAACTCTATTTACACAGACTGGGTCTCATTCAGGAAAAGCAATTTCCCATTTGTGAATGCTCTTTTACATGTATTGTTGCTTACAGTTTAACGGTGCATTTCACTGAACGTTAAAGGATTAGTTCACTTTCATATTAAAATTTCCTGATAATTGACTCACCCCCATCTCAACCAAGATGTCCATGTCTTTCTTTCTTCAGTCGAAAAGAAATTAAGGTTTTTGATGAAAACGTTCCAGGATTTTTCTCCTTAAGAAAACTTCAATGGTCTCCAAACGGTTGAAGGTCAAAATTACAGTTTCAGTGCAGCTTCAAAGGGCTTTAAACGATACCAGACGAGGAATAAGGGTCTTATCTAGTGAAACAATCGGTTATTTTCTAAAAAAAAAATAAAAATGTATATGCTTTATAAACACAAATGATTGCCTCGCAAGTGCTTCCGCCAGACCAGAACTGCCGTTGCGTTCGTTCCGTAATTTGAATAGGGAAGGTGTAGGACATACAGCGTAAGCTTTTTTAAGAATACAGAAGGTGGTTTGGTGGAAGCACTTGGGAGGCGATCATTTGTGTTTATAAAGCATATACATTTTTATTTAGTTATTTTTAGAAAATGACCAATCGTTTCTCTAGATAAGACCCATATTCCTTGTCTGGTATCATTTAAAGCCCTTTGAAGCTGCACTGAAACTGTAATTTTGACCTTCAACCGTTTGGAGACCATTGAAGTCCACTATAAGGAGAATAATCCTGGAATGTTTTCATCAAAAACCTTAATTTCTTTTTGACTGAAGAAAGAAGGAGATGGACATCTTGGTTGACATGGGGGTGAGTAAATTATCAGGAAATTTTAATATGAAAGTGAACTAATCCTTTAACGTTCAGTGAAATGCAACGTTAAACTGTAAGCAACAATACATGTAAAAGAGCATTCACAAATGGGAAATTGCGTTTCCTGAATGAGACCCAGTCTGTGTAAATAGAGTTCCAGCAAAGTAAAGTGCCGACTATTAATCACTCTTTTCTAGTGCATTTTTTTTTTTTTATTATTCTAATGGGTATTTGAGTAGTGCTTTTACATGATATGTTGAAGTTATCAGAATAGTGAGGTTATCTTTATTAATTCTACCGTAATAATGCTGTGTAGGTTCTGGGCTTTAACAATCCTCCCAAACCTGATGCTGCGACTCCAGGACCTCATCATTCAGTGGACCAAATTCATTCCAGCTTCCACAAGTTTATGAGTGAGCTGAACAAACCAGGAGTCCCGTATGTGTTGAGTGTTGCCAACCGCCTCTACGGAGAGCAATCCTACCAGTTTGTTGAGGTAAGACTCAGTTTATTCACTGGAGGTTCTGGAAATGTTCTCAGCTCTAATATCATTTGTACCTCAATCGATTTGCTGTATTACAGAAATTCCTCAATGACACAAAAAGATACTATGAAGCCGGACTGGAGAAGGTGGACTTCAAGACTAAATCAGAGGCTGCTCGTGTCAACATCAACAAATGGGTGGAGAAAAAAACACAAGGTGAAATCCATCATAAACTTACTCTGAATTTTAAACTTACTCTACATTCTGCACTTTAGGTTAAGAAAAAATGGGCCAAGTTTGGCTTCATGGGTTCTTAAGTTGAGCTATATAGTAAAAATATCAAACCAATTAATTCAAATCACTGCTCGAAATGAACAACATCCATTTGTATTTTAGAGAAGATCAAGGACTTGGTGCCACAGGGAGCCGTTGATGAGATGACGAGACTGGTCTTGGTGAACGCCATCTACTTCAAGGGAAACTGGGAGAAGAAATTCCCAAAGGAAGCCACCAGAGATGGGCAGTTTAAACTGAACAAGGTTGAGATTTTATGCTCTTTTTTGAAATATTTTTAACAGTCATGATGAAATCTGAGGGGTTATATTGTGTTTGCACTGATGTTTGGCAGAATCAAACTAAACCAGTGAAAATGATGCAACAGAAGTCAAAGTTTCCCCTGGCCTTCATCCCAGAGATGAACAGTCAGGTTCTGGAGCTGCCGTATGTCGGGAAGAATCTCAGTATGTTGATCATCCTTCCTAACGAGATGGAAGACGACACCACTGGCCTTCAGAAGGTGATGTGAATGTTTTATTAGCCAGCCGTGACCAGCCAGATGTTTACCAGTAATACAGTTTTCATTGTGACTGAACTATTCTTTTATTATCCAGCTTGAAAAGGCACTGACCTACGAGAAGCTCATGGAGTGGACCAAACCAGAGGTCATGCGTCAACAAGAAGTTCAAGTATCTCTGCCCAGATTCAAGATGGAGGAAAAATACGACATGAAGAGTCTTCTGATCAGCATGGGAATGGAGGATGTTTTTGACACACAGAAGGTGAATCTTTCAGGCATGTCCTCCAACAATGACCTGGTGCTGTCGAAGGTGATTCATAAAGCCTTTGTTGAAGTAAACGAGGAAGGAACCGAAGCGGCTGCAGCCACCGGCGCCGTCATGATGACACAATGTTTGATCATCCCAAAGTTCTTCAACGCAGACCATCCATTCCTTTTCTTCATCCGACACAATCCAACCAAGAGCATTTTGTTTTATGGACGCTTCTGCTCTCCATGAGCGAGTCCTGCTGCATGAGACTCTTCCTGCTAGTTTAGGTGGAGATCTGGTGCGAATGAGGAGGAGAGACTCTGGACAACTACTACAAATCAACCTGTCATCTTTTGGTTTAAGAAACATTTATATGTGCCAACAGTATCAGTACCTATTGCAATTTACTGAAGAAAGACTTCTTAAATTAATAGTATTAAATTGTTTTCAGTTTTATATGGTAATAAAATTATTTTGCTTCAAACACAAACAAGTGTTAGCGGGACCTGCATTATAATTATTTGAAATACATTAATTTCTTATCATTTTAAATCAGGGTTATTATTGTTAACCAAATCTAAAACCATAAATAAATGTTATTTGAAAAATAAAAAACATTAAGTGACATAAAGTCAAAATAGAAAAAGCTTTATTTCAACTAGTTGCCAAGACAAAATTTCTCATTTTCATTCAGCTTAAGTTGAAGTACTCAAATAATTAAAGCTGAATAAAATAAAACTAAAGATAAAGAAATATTTGAAGCAGGTCAAATATTTGACAACACAATTTAAAAAAAAAAATCTTCAAATGAAAATGAAAACAAAATATAATAAAAAAGAAATATTAACAAGAACTATAACAGTATATTGATTATACTAAAATATAAACTGGATGCTTTTTATTGAAATTATGTGCATTTGACATTGTAAAGATTTAAACTTTCATTTGAGCATTATAATTTCTATAACTATATTTGAGTCTATGAGTTGGGCCCCCTCAGAAACCTAGCCCACAAGTTATATATCTCTAGGCAGGGGTGAAGGATCATGCCTCCCACCTGAGACAGAAGGAGAGAGAGCCGTCGAGGAGGGACACTAGGTCCGAGAGCCATATTCTGCTCGGCCAGTTTGGCACTACTAGTAGTAGACTTATTTTGTCCCGGCTGACCTTCTCCAGAACTCTTGGGAGCAGAGCAATCGGGGGGAAAGCGTACAGATGTAGCCTCAGCCATGTCTGTACCATAGGGGGCGCTGGGTGTGTGAGGAAAAACCAACATGGACAGTACCGTGTGTCCTGAGACGCAAACAGATCCACCTTTGCCTGGCTGTAAACCTCCTATATTTGCTCAACCACCTCGGGGTGAAGTCTCCATTCCCCGGGCCTCAGCCAGTCTCTCTACAGGATGTCTGCTCAGATATTTTGGTACCCCGGGATGTATACTGCCCTCAGAGAGAGCAGTTTCCCTTGAGACCACAGAAGGATCTGGTGCGCTAGTTTGCATAGTGGATGCGATCGCAGAACTCCCTGGTGATTTATGTGAGACCGCCAATGTGTTGTCTTTGCGAACAAGCGCATGATGGCCTCTTAAGTCTGAGAGGAAGTGCTTCAATGCCATGAAGACAGCCAATTTATGTGCCACGAAAGATGATGACTCCTCCACAGACCCTGAGCTGAGCGGCCTTCCAATACCGCTCCCCATCCCATGAGAGAAGCATCTATCGTGAGCCTGATGGCTCCTAACACAGGACCCTGGGACAAGAACCAAGCCTTCTTCCATAAAACCACTGGCGTCAGGACTTCTTCTTAGCCGAAGCCTTCTTCGCTAGAAGAACAGTCCTCAGATTCATCTTCTGCTTAGGAGGCTTTGGCTGAGAGTGTCGTCCGGATCCCCAAGATTTTTGTGGAGGGGTAAGAGAAGAGAGACTCTCCTTTTGCTGTGCCCTGTACGAGGAGCTTGATGGCTGGGGCTGCTCATGCCTAGCAGGCCCAGAGGGTTGGGGAGAGCGAGGGAGGTAGCACCTGCTTTTTGGCCTCCTGAAACCTCTCAACGACTACATTTATAGCATTATCGAAGAGGTCAGGAGGCGAAAGCAAGCATCAAGCAAAAAGGCTTTATCTTTTTCTTTTATATCAGATAGGTTGAGCCAGATATGCCTCTCAGTGGCCACCAGGGCTGCTATAGACCTCCCAATAGCTCTAGCGGTCTCCTTAGCAGCCCTGAGAGACAAATCTTGAACAGAGCACCCTGTTTCTCGGCTTTGACACACCATGAGTAATGACCTCCACCAGCTCCAGGAACACAGGACTTGAATGTCTGTTTATTTGCCATAATATACAGTGCTCAGCATAAATGAGTACACCCCCTTTGAAAAGTAACATTTTAAACAATATCTCAATAAACACAAAAACAATTTCCAAAATGTTGACAAGACTAAGTTTTATATAACATCTGTTTAACTTATAACATGAAAGTAAGGTTAATAATATAACTTGGAGAACAAATTTTTTTATAGTTTTACTCAAATTAGGGTGATGCAAAAATGAGTACACCCCACTGAAAGTCTCTGGAGCAAAGCTAAATTTTAGACTACAAATGTCTAATTTAACAAGAATTCAACCACAGGTGAGTCTAATTATTCATTACACAGGTGTGCAGCAGACAGTTGACTATAAAAGGGTGTTAAATCCCCATTTCATGCTGTCAGCAATGGCACCACATGGAAGAGAAATGTCACAAGACCTGAGAAAGAAAATCATTTCTTTACACCAGGAAGGTTTAAGGCTACAAGAAGATCAGCAAAGCTTTACTTATCAGTCAGAATACTGTAGCAAAAGTGGTACAAAAATGTAAAAAAGATGGAACTGCAACCATCTCACAGAGACGTCCAGGTCGTCCACGGAAGTTAACACCTCGACAGGAGCGTCTTCTAATGAGAAGGGTTGAAGAAAATCGGCATGCAAGTTCACTGCAGTTATCTAAAGAAGCAGAAAGCCAAACTGGGGTGACTATTTCCCGTGACACAATACGGCGTACACTGTAGAGGAATGGCATGCATGGGTGCCGTCCACGAAAGAAGCCTCTCCTAAAGCCCGGGCACAAAAAAGCCCGCCTAGAGTTTGCCAGGGCCCATGCTGACAAAGATGAAGACTACTGGGAGTCTATACTCTGGAGTGATGAGACCAAGATAAATGTTTTTGGAACTGATGGCTTCAAAACTGTATGGCGTCGCAAAGGTGAGGAATACAAAGAAAAATGCATGGTGCCTACAGTGAGACATGGTGGTGTCAGTGTCCTCATGTGGGGCTGCATGAGTGCTGCTGGTGCATTTCATTGATGGCATCATGAATTCACAGATGTACTGTTCTACACTGAAAGAGAAGATGCTACCATCACTCCGTGCCCTTGGTCGTCGTGCACTTTTCCAACATGACAATGATCCTAAACACACATCTAAGTTGGATTTCTGAAGAAGAACAGGGTGAAAGTGATTCAGTGGCTCCTGATCTGAACCCAATCGAACACCTATGGGGAATTCTGAAGAGACAAGTTGAGCATCACTCTCCATCCAGCATCCAGTCTCTAAAAGAGGCTCATTCTCGAAGAATGGAAAAAGATAGATGTTGCAAAATGTCGCCAACTTATTCATTCCATGCCTAAAAGACTTGGTGCTGTCATTAAAAATCACGGAGGTTATTCAAAGTACTAGATAGTTTTTGTTGTGGGGTGTACTCATTTTTGCATCACCCTAATTTGAGTAAAACTGAAAAATGTGTAATCTAAGTTACATTCTAAACCTTACGTTCATGTTATAAGTTAAACAGATGTTATATTAAACTTAGTCTTGTCAACATTTTGGAAATTGTTTTTGTGTTCATTGAGATATTGTTTAAAATGTTACTTTTCAAAGGGGGTGTACTCATTTACGCTGAGCACTGTATATATGATTGTGTACTGCACTATATCGGGACACACAGTATGAACACAGAGTGCTTGCTGAGGCACAGAAGCTAACACCGGTCATTCCGGATGTGCTTTTATGCTTTCCTGGTCGTGACGTCACCCGCCTGTGACATTCCATCTCGAAAGGGAACTGGTTTCTGAAAATGTGTTGAGGGGGAAAACATGGCAAGAGAGGAAATTAAACTACAGTTTTATTTAGAGAAAAAAAAAAGTTATTTTTATGAAGGTCACATCAGGATATATATGTTGTAATATATAAATCAAACAATTACAATTGTTGTCATGTTTAAAAAGTGTCACAAACTGTTACTTGTTAGCAAATATATATTAAAGGGATAGTTGACCCAAAAAATTCTGTCAATAATTACTTACCTTAATGTCATTCCAAACCCGTATGATTTTCATTCATCTTAAGGAACACAAATGAAGATCTTTTTAATGAAATCTGAGAGCTTTCTCTCTCTTCATTGACAGTCTATACCAATTTCAAGCCCCAGGAAGGTAAAGAGCTTATTAAAGTAATCCATGTGACTCCAGTGGTTTAACCTCAAATTTATGAAGCGTCGCGAGTGCTTTTTTTGTGAAAATAAATGTACCACTTTTTTCTTTGTAGTGAGGTATGTTGATAAGGGAAGGAGGCAAACTGAACCGGCAAACGTTTAACACATTAATATCAAAATAAACACAAAACGAAAGTAAAAGCGGCAACCCCTCACGGACGACTGCCACACACACATAAACAAAACATAGCGTAAAATCCAGGCCTGGTCCTCTCTTGTCCTTCACTGTTATCGCTTTAACTACACTCAAAGATCAACTCAAAACTAATCATTTATTTATTTTTTATTTAACTTTCAATAATTAAAATATAGCGTATAGTTTAGTCATTTTGTTATGAGCTCTGTCTATTATTTTAGTTTTGTTTTTTAAATGTTTCTATTTACCTTTTCAGTTTTAGTTTTGGAAATTTTAGTACTTCAACTTAAACATTTCTTACTTTCATCTAATATTTAAAATTTCTAAAGTAAAAAGTGTAACAAATAGCCCCGGTGTCCCCTAAACAGTGGTTCCAGAAAGTCACTTAAAATGTCTTACTTAAAAAAGTCATTGCATAACAAACCACAAATGTCTGAGAACCCCAAATTTGTCTTTATTTTGAGCGCTGCATTTATTGTTTCATTGTTTAAATGAAAAGTATAAACGTTCGTTTTACCTTTCTTTTAAAAATGATTAGTTTGAATATTTTGTAATCGAATGCAATGGCATTTCGACATTTTAAAGTGTGGCCTGAATGTGCAAATACCGTCTCGTGTCGTGTTCAATCACATGTCATCACCAGCAGATGGAGTCAGAGCTCTTTGTGAGCACGTGTGTCCGCCGCGGTCCGCTTTTCTCCCTATGTGACATGTAGAACAAAATGTACAGAACACGGTGTTCTTGTGAAGGACCCACGTGTCACATAATGAGTCTTTGTGTTCATGTATGTGTCTCTCAGTATGCCCCACATCCAACATTTTGCAGCAGGCCTTTAATATCCAGCAGTGATGGTTGACTGTAGGTCAAGAGATCACTGAGGAAGGCTTATTAATTATTAAAGCAAGCCTAATACACTTGTGTTAATGTATGCACACCCTATATGGAGCGTACACCAAGTAGGCTACTTATGTCTTGTGTAGCCTAATGTGTAAACATTACAGAGCCAGAGAAGACTTACCTTCTAAGAATATACTTTCCTTTTTATTTTCAAGAAAGATGTTGATATTCTTAAACTCTAAATATACTTTATGCTTGTAAATGTTGTGTTCTTTGTTGAAACTTAAATACTTAAAAAAAAAAAAACAGGGGCATGTTGTCACACTGTCACTATGGGACATTAAACAGACTTTCTATTTTAAGAAAAATTTAAACAGTAAAACAATAACCCAACAACTAACAAAAATATGTTCTAAGAATGTTTTGCTAATGTTCTCATTAAGTTATGAAAACATTATTTTTGAATGCTCTGTGAATGTTTTAAAAAAAATGTTAATGTTAATGGAATATTCCATTTTGAAAACATTATGGGAATGTTACTTTTGAATGTTCTTTGAACGTTCTCAAACAAGAAGTAACATTTAAAAAAAAAATGTTAGATAAAAAAACGTTCCATGAATGATGTATAATGTTTTTGTAAACATTTTGAGAACATTATTAAAGACCAGATAACTGGAAGAACGTTTGTTCATAACTTTGAGAGAACCTTGCCAGAATGTTAGCCAAAGTTCTAAGGTACCATATAAATATCAAGCCATTGTTTTGACTAACAGGAATTATAATTAATAAACTGCATGAAATTGCATTTAAAAAAAAAAAAAAAAAAAAACCGACTAGTTGTCTGAAACCAACATACGAAACCACTGAAACAAACCATTTTTTTGTGCAACTGCACACAGACACACACACAGACAAAAATATAGCACAGACAGCAATTATCAGGGTTCAAGTGTTTTAAAGCATTTAAGCACATGCATCAAAAGATATAATGTTTTAATTAGCAAGCCTGTAACCATCTTGATCCTAGATGGAAAAGACCATTTACAGCAAATTCAGGCAATTTACCATAGGAAATATATCGTTTTAAAACTTTTTAACAGTTATCAAGGATGAGCCAAAAATAGGTCTAGTTCACCAAAGTTGGTTTTTGAAAGAATCTCCAATATTTATCAAATGATTCGATGGACAGCAGCGGTCCTAGAGGCGAAGTTGTTCAGAATGAGGAGTTCTACCATGTGGTACGAATGTCGTGGGTGTGCGCGAGAAATTGCACGATACACGGTCCTTCACGCATGTGAAAAACATGAAGGCGCCCCCCGGTGGCCAATTTCTTTCGAATTTCTCACAGGCCTCTAGGGCCGTGAGTCAAACAGGCCCATCGAGTTTCATTCCGATCGGCCTCTGAATTTAGCTGCTCTAAATTCATTGGCCGATGGCGGCCATGTTTTTTGAGATACGTCAATGTCCTCATAAATAATCATGGCACCTCGGACAAAGATACTGCGTGCCAGTTTTCAAGTCAATCGGACTAACGGTGAAGTAGTTATAGCTTTTTTCCTGTTTTTTTTCCTGTTATAGCGCCACCAAGTGGCCAGTCGCCGTGTCCTTTTTCAAGTGACCACAGAATGAGCTCTTACATAGCTGTGCTGAGTTTGGTGAAAATATCTCATTCTGTTCACGAGTTATAGCCATTTTAGTAAAAGTGGCTCCACCCACTTCGAACGTTTTTTGCGTCTCTTAGGGACCGTAAATCGAAATTTCAACTTTTTTTTTTATAATTATTGACAATCAGACCCCGGAGAATCTCACTGCACTGGTTAAACCCCGAAACAGTTTGCAAAAGTAGGTTTTTCAAAAAAATCCAAAATACACAAAAATTTCGCTACGCGCTTGAACCCCTAAAAAAATATATCCTTGTGTGACAACTAGCCCCGGTTGCACCCATCCATCTCTATGCTAGTGTACTATGAAATCTCAACAGATATAAATGTACGGTCTTTCTCTTCTGGGAATACAGATTATATCCAACAATGGAAGCAAGGAAGGAAACCAGATGTTCTGTATTACCATGTTACCATTTCCAGAAGCAAATTTAATACCATCTTACTGATTTTGCCAAGTGTTTCCATGTGATCTGCAGAACAAGAGCTCTTCCTCAAGGTTACACATAGTCATCAACACGTGTCAGTATTTTTGAGAATCAACACAGATGCTCACCCAGAATGCATCTAGCAGAACCTGCAGCGTTAAGATGCGGCAGATGTTCTCACTGTTTTGATGATCCCAATATCATTTCTCATCATCTACACTGTAAGTGTTGAGTGTTATGTCATATATCATGGCTTTACTGACCTACTTAACTGACCCATCCTCTCTCTCTCCATCCCTGAATGACACTGACACCACATACATCCTGCAGCCCTGAGCTGGCGTATAGTGTTCATGCAGTTTATATATATGTACATATACACATGCGCATCGGCGTGTCTGCGGTACAGCGTGTTCCCGTTCAAAATAGCACTTAGCAAAAACAATATGACCCTCAGAGAATTCAAACACTGACCCTCCCTGAGATAAAATGAATCTAAATGAAATTCCATACATGCACCTGTACAACCGCTGATGTATTTCCATCTGAAAGTGATTCAGGAATGAAACTTATTGATACCGCATTCAAAACATGTCCAGCCTGCTCTTTTATTTACTTTTAATAAAGATGAGTGGGAGCTAATAACACCGCTGATGAACTGCATGGTTATTTTTTCAAGATAAAGGAAGGTTTTGCAAAAGTAAAATGCTTCCATTAATATTAAAGGATTAGTTCACTTCAGAATTAAAATATCCTGATAATTTACTCACCCCCATGTCATCCAAGATGTTTATGTATATGAAAAGAAATTAAAGGATTAGTCCACTTTCAAATAAAAATTTCCTGATAATTTACTCACCCCCATGTCATCCAAGATGTCCATCTCCTTCATTCTTCAGTCGAAAAGAAATTAAGGTTTTTGATGAAAACATTCAAAATGTATATGCTTTATAGGCACAAATGATCGCATCACAAGTGCTTCCACCAGAACGCGATTCCGTATTCTTCAAAAAGTTTACGCTGAATGTCCTACACCTTCCTTATTCAACTTACGGAATGAACGCAGCGCCAGTTCCGTTTTTTCCGTAAATTGAATAGGGAAGGTGTAGGACATTTCACTAGATAAGACCCTTATTCCTCGTCTGGTATCATTTAAAGCCCTTTGAAGCTGCACTAAAATTGTTATTTTGACCTTCAACCGTTTGGAGACCATTGAAGTCCACTATTAGGAGAATAATCCTGGAATGTTTTCATCAAAAACCTTAATTTCTTTTCGACTGAAGAAAGAATGACATGGACATCTTGGTTGACATGGGGGTGAGTGAATTATCAGGAAATTTTTATTTGAAAGTGAACTATTCCTTTAAGGTTTTTGAGGAAAACATTCCAGGATTTTTCTCCATATAGTGGACTTCAACAGTTACCAACAGGTTGAAGGTTCAAATGTCAGTTTCAGTGCAGCTTCAAAGAGCTCTACATGATCCCAGATGAGGAATAAGGGTCTTACCTAGCGAAACAATCGGTCATTTTATAAAAAAAATAAAAATTTATATACTTTTTAACCACAAATGCTCATCTTGCACTGCTCTGTGATGCGCCACGCATTACATAATCATGTTGGAAAGGTCACACGTGACGTAGGCGGAAGTACTGATCCAGTGTCTGCAAAGCGAATGTGCAAAGACTAAGTCAAACACCCTTTACAAAAAAAGGTAAAACAATGATGTTGCACGATTTTGAAGTTGGAGGTGAAAATGAGATGGAGTTTTTCGCCCTACCGCGGTACTTCTGCCTATGTCACACATGACCTTTCCAACATGATTACGTAATGCGTGGCATATCGCAGAGCAGTGCAAGATAAGCATTTGTGGTTAAAAAGTGTATAATTTTTAATTTTTTTTAGAAAATGACCAATGGTTTCTCTAGATAAGACCCTTATTCCTCGTCTGGGATCATGTAGAGCTCTTTGAAGCTGCACTGAAACTGACATTTGGACCTTCAACCTGTTGGTAACTGTTGAAGTCCACTATATGGAGAAAAATCCTGGAATGTTTTCCTCAAAAAATTCTTTTTGACTGAAGAAAGAAAGACATAAACATCTTGGATGACATGGGGGTGAGTAAATTATCAGGAATTTTTAATTCTGAAGTGAACTAATTCTTTAATATTACTAAATATTACCTGATTTTAGTATTATTAAAAAAATGTTTTTTATTTCACTTCAATGTTATTCTAATGTGAAGTTTTATTCTAGAGAGTTGAGAAATCATTTTACTGCACGTTGTACAATGTATGGTTGTGTGTGTCACAAATACAATTTGAATTTAAATCATTTAAAGACAAACATTCCATCATAACTAGTAAAACATGCATTTAAAAATTCTGACATTTTTCACAAAAACAGTAGCAAAATGTAGCTCAAGTCAAACTTTTAGTGCAATATAAGTCGCTTCGCATAAAAGCATCTGCAGATGCATAAAAATATATAAACTCACTGTTTGGTCAGTGGCGACTCACTCCATGCATGACCTTTAACCTGAGGAAGAACTTCTCAAGTGTTTGTCATAAAAGTCCATTTGTTATTTTTATGTTGCAGAAACACCACTGACATTATGAGTGACAATTGAAATTTGTCATTTTTGAGTTGCATTATAGAGATTTTAATACTCTTTAAAAGTTAAAATAATTAAGTACAACTAAGTATTATAAGTGCATTTCAAAGTGACATCCGTCTTGTTCATTTACTGCCTTCCTGCTCCTGAACAGATTTCATTTGAAATGAAAATATTTACACATTTAACCAGAACGGCAACTTTCTTGCCATTTCGTTTTATTTCCAGTCCATCACATTTGCATACGCCTGAACTACAAATGTTTGCATGCCAATTTAATTTGGATAAAGATTAGGATGTGATCTTTTAAAATGTGAAGTTTTCTCAATTATAATTATATGAGCAATACATATTGTTCCACCCATCATGAAATCACTGCATCGCCGGGTCGGATTGAACTCGCACCAGGATTTCTCGCACAAAGATTTCTGCAGTTTGTTGTCAAACACAGATCACACATGCACATATATGTTAAGTAAGTCACATGTATGTGTGTATATATAGACATGAGCACACAAGGACTGCTGCATGACATACACCAGCATACATGTACTGAGACTGTGACCTTTAACCTCAGGCTCTCTCACCTCCCTCTAAATATGTCCAGCTAGCAGCTGCTCTGTATTTCTGCTCTGGGTTCTTATATACTTTAATTTGATCATATTCATTTAGGTTTTTAACTGATCAACTGGCAAAACTGTGTCTGTGTTCTGACACGACAGGAATGCTAAACACAAATAATTAAATGCAACGAACCATATAATCATGTATAGATGGGAAAGCAAAAAAATGGGTGTGTCAGATTTTAAAAAGGGAGGAGAAAAAACTCATGTCTTTTGTTGTTGACGTCAGAAGCTGTGTGTGCAATGACTGATAAATCACATCTCTGCTGCTGTGTATGCACGTATTCTGCCTGTTATCTTAATAAACTGTAAAAAATGATTTTTCAAAGTTGTAAATTAAAAAACAAAGATTGCTAGAGTATGTTTACAAGAAAACACTATTTCAGTCTTTCTGCTTCAAAAATTTCATGTTTAATTAAATCTGTTACCACTTGCCATTTCTTTGTAATTATTTGTAAAATTAATCAATTTCTGAGTGAAAATTGTTTCAAAGTAAACCCTATACCTATTTTTTTTTTTTTTTTTTTTTTTTTTTTTTTTACAATATAGCTGTCAAAAACCATGAAACATGTTTTTTGAACCCCTAAAAGGGTGTAGTTACAGCATCTACCAGCAGGGGCAAACTATCTCTGCAAACAAGCCACAGCCTGAACCAGAGCAAAGGCCCTGATTTACTCACCACGGCAAAATTCTTTTTCGTTCTAGCAGTAAAAATAAGTTCAAAAATCATGAGCAGTGGTGTTGTACTGTTAGTGAACACCCCGACACCGTCCACACTGCTGAGAGTGGCATTTAGATGAAAATGTAAATATGTGCTGCGTACTTTCCTCTTAAAGGTGCAGTAAGGTTATGATCAGGCAAGAGCTTTAGGATCCACGTCAATATTAGAAAAGCTTTCCAGCACTGGAGAGATCTAAGAGGGTAGGCCTGAAAACGGACGCTGAGGTTGCGCTGTTTCTGCTCCATACCTCACATAATGTTTCACAGAACCAAGATATGCTGTTGTTGTAATGTTAGCCATAGTTACAGGACAGTTTTGAGTGTCATTGTTTGTCTGGAGCTGCTGGCAACTACTAAACTGGCTGTTTACTACACAGAGATTTCATAAATCAGAGCTTCTCTGTTACATAAGTGTCATTTGACCTTTGACCCTCATGTAACGAATAGTTAACTGACTCTCGGTGGTCTCCAACAGTCAGTATGAACCAACATACCCTAAATAACTGCCCTTCCCCCTCAACCTATACAAGAACATTGAGCCGTCTTTGTCCTGTCTGTAAGGAATGCGGTGATCCTACAAACAGACCCAGCAATCGTCTCTGCGTCCTTGAGAAATTTCACAGAACTTTAGGAAAGTCTTTACAACTAGCTGAAAAATGCAACTAATAATACAAAATGTTACATTTAATGTGCATTTTCATTTTAATCCTGAATGCACTGTTTTGACTTATTTTGAGTTGTATTGCTTTTAACATGCATGTTACTGCAAAAAATAAACAAAGAAGCCTCTTGTCTCCATATGTTTTCTATGTAAATATACTGTATATTAAAATGTAATTTATTCCTGTGATCAAAGCTGAATTTTCAGCATCATTACTCCAGTCTTCAGTGTCACATGATCCTTCAGAAATCATTCTAATATGATGATTTGATACTCAAGAAACAATTCTGATTATTATCATCAGTTGTGCTGCTTCATATTTTGGTGGAAAACATAATACATTTTGTTCCAGTATTCTTTGATGAATGGAAAGATCAAGAGAACAGCATTTATCCCAAATAGAAATCTTTTTTGACATTCTAAATGTCACTTTTCATCAATTTAATGCATCCTTGTTGAATGTAAGTGATTTTTTTTTAAATGTTTGAGCGCCAGTGTACTTGCACTTAATATAATATTGCATTTTACATTTACATTATTGCCGTATGTGTTTATCCAAACTGATTCAAGGTATGCATTTGATCTGTATTTTTATGAACTGGCACTCAAACCCATGACCTTGCAGTTGTTATCAATTAAGCCAGAGGAACTCGACTCATTCACTCTCCTCAGTACTGCTGCTAAAATGCAGTTCAGTGCAACAGACTAAACCTTCCCAAAGACACATTTCTGAAACTCCAGTGTTGTTTTTCTCCGTCTAAGATCTGGTTCTGTTTGTATTGCCCCCACCCGTGTCTCATGGTAACTGGTTCAAACTGGCTGCAGTGCAGTTATTCGGCAGGTTTTCCTGCATGTTTGAACTCACTTCTTACTCGAAGGCCTCCAGTGAGACGAGCTGGCAGCTCATGTGTCCTGTGAAACACAAACACACGTACTCATTCTTACGTATCTGGCACAATTATATCTGTTGAAATGGGACCTTGGGCCACATGTGCACAGAATAAATAACCAAAATAATGTGGCACTGAACTGCAACCTAGAGTTTCATTAAGTTCTTTAGGATGAATGTGACACCACATGCATTACATAATCCAACATGCTAAAAAGTTTCCTTTCGTACACAGCAACAATGGCCGAGAGAACTAAAAATAAAGCATTTAGTGATGTTTGTGTTTAAAGTCCCCCTGTAGTCAATAATTTTATCCCTTAAAACTCATCTTTGATCACCAAAATGAAATATTCAAACATTTTTTCCTTGAAAAAAATGTCTTCATGCCTTAAAATAGTTGTAACTCTACACCCTTGCCTCGTTTAGTATAAGTGGTTCTATGAATATGCAAATGAGCCCCGCCTCCACTCTCTCACACCAGCTCAGAGATCCACTCGTTGACGTGATTGGTTACAAGGTAGTTTGTGACGTCAGAAACACCAGCGATTTCAAACCACGGGTCTTTTGTTCACTGCAGTTTTAATGAGAAATACTCAGCAGTGGTGTTGACTTATGAATTTGCACATGATTTGTCTTAAAGCATATAAAAAACGCCACATATAGATATATAAACAACATTAAAAACTTGATTTTCACCACAGGGGGACTTTAAAACAAGTGGATAAAAATCTGCCAATTAAATGATTAAAGTGTTTTACAAGAAAGTATTTCAGTCTTTCAAAATTTCACATTTAATTCAAAGTGTTACTTGCAGTTTTTTTGTAATTATTTGTAAAATTTACTAGCAATTTCTGAGTAAAAACTGTTTCTAGGCCAGTTTTCCAGTGTGTAAAGCCTGACAGAAAAGATATATAAACCTTTAGACAAAATCTAGAAAATTTAAACAAAAGTTTGAATGTTTTTTATGTAAAGTATCATATTTGATACATCATGCTTTTATGGCTCATATAATATGATACAGTGAGAATATGGGATTTAATATGGGATAAAACACTTCCATTTTATTTAGAGGCTCAAACTGACCAAAAATATGCCATTTGGTGGAGATGCTGAAATTTAGGGACAAAAAAGTAAGATGAAATTCTGATGCTTGTAATGTAAATCAGTGTGATATTAGGAGATTATATTGACATAAAATCATATAAATATCAGTCATCACTCTATATTATGTCTTATCAAGATTATATTTAAATGCTTAGTTTTATGATCAAAGCTCTGTAGTTTTAAAGCATATAATAATAATTGAAAGATGCAAATAAACGTTCCTCAAAAGCCTGAAGATCATATTTGATACTGCACAAACTGAACATGATTTTTCTAAAAAATGATGCATAGATAATCAAGTAAACCTAAGCTGCTTCAGTCCAGTAAGTGTTCATCTTTACATATTACTAACAATATATAAGTTATTTTTATGTTTACTTCATAAAAATGCTAAACCTTGCTAAAAATAAAGTCTAAGCTACCAATCAGACAACAGAAGGCATGTAGATTACAAGTCGATTGTGAACAACAAGTTTTTCAGCAAAGTTTTGATCATGTTGATCATTTAGAAATATGTGTCAAATATGATACAGTAAGCTTTATAAGGTTATGTAAATTTGTCTTGTTTTTTACATACACTTTTTAACAACAATTTAAATGCATTGTAAGTAGTTTTGGATAAAAGTCGTCTGCCGAATGCATCCATTTAAATGAGGGAGAAGTCTGTTTACATCAGAATGTAGGACAGATTCATGTACATTTTATGTAACTCAGTCATGTGACATGACCCAGCCAATCACAGAGCACATGCCACATTCAGCTGTTGTCACTATGATGAATCTCACACAAAATCCTCTTCTCATCCTATTCAGACGCATCTGTTGATCAACAGGACAAAAAGTCAGTTGAAGGCAGAGAGCGGGAATTTTTGGAGATCTGTCTCAGATTTGGCCGTCCTCCCAAACGCACGTTGGCTGTCTCTCCACATGCCAGGCCTGTGTGTTTCCACCTGAACAACTCAGATGTCTCCCAGCACCTGTTCTCTGAAATGATCCAGCGCTCATGTCACTCCGTGTTTTGATGAGTTGATCTGGGATGTTGTCTGCACACGTCTTTCAGTAGCGCAGTGTGAGTGTTGCAATCATGAGGCTATGAAAACACAACTGCATTCAAGGTTCAGAGAAGGGGTCTGGCTGGTTTTGAGCACAATTGTTTCATCTGAGCTGAAATGATTGTATTATGTGAGAAGAAAGACATTTCTAGATCATGATAGGCATGAAAAATACTAAATTCTCCCACTCAAAGACCATTTTATTTGCATTTAATTTTCTCATGTAACATTCAGGTTTTAAATGCTTCTGTGCAAAATCTGTGAATTTGCATCATGAATCAAGTCTTTTACTAAAACATGCTTTGTGTGATTAAACACATGCTGATCTCACGCTGCTCCAGGGCGAAGATGCTCTCATTTAAAACTGAAGTAAAACTCTTCACAAATAACCACTTGTGGAAAAGAAGTGCACTTAAATGAACTTAACCCTCAGGTGCTGCTCACGTGGTGCTCAAAAATGACAGATTTTTTTAAATTATTTATTTCAATGAAATGAATGTACTATATTTTAGTTTGATAATGTTTTTTTATTTGATATTTTGTATTTTTAGGGGATTTTATGATACTAAATTATATTTATGGAATAGTTATGATTCATTTATTACCTGTTAACCACTTTTGGAGCATGAACTTAAACTGTCTTGAAATAAATCTTGAACTTAAATTTTTAAAGAAGACACTTGGCAGATTATTGCTGAAGTGAAAAGTTAAAAAAGTGAAATTAAAATAAAGTTATAGAAGTTTAAGTTTATTATTATGAAAAAAAAAAAATGCACAAAAGTATTATTTTTAAATTTTATTTGAAATATACATTATCCAAAACATGTTTTACTCTAAAACTGTGGGAAAATCAAAGCCATAAATCTAAACAAGTTGTGTTCCAAATTTGAGGTTGATATCTTAAAAAATGAGCTTTCAGTAAGATTTTGTTTGGCCGCAGTACCAAAAGTTTCCACTAGATGAATTTCCAATGCGCTCATTTTTGACAGTGAGGAGCACAAGTGTTATTATTTTTATCAGACCATTTAACCTTTTCAAATCACGTCCATGTCCACACAGTACGTGCCAAAACACAAGTTTCGTACCATTCCGATGAAGTAAAAATAAAAAAAATAAAAAACAAAACGTATACTTTTTCAATCAAAAATGACCGAAGAGCACCAGAGGGTTAAAATGAAAAGATATAAACTAACATTCAATAGTTTGGGGTCAGCAATTATTTATTTATTTATTTATTTTTTATTTTTATTTTTTGGAAAGATATTAAAACATTTATTCAGCAAGGATGCATTAAATTGATCAAAATTGACAGTAAATACTTCTATAATGTTACAAAAGATTCTATTTCAAATAAATGCTGTTCATTTCTATTCATCAGAGAATCCAGAAAAAAAAAAAATTATAGTTTTCACAGAAAAATGAAGCAGCACAACTGTTTTCAACATTGATAATAATCATAAATGTTTCTTGAGCAGCAAATCATCATATTAGAATGATTTCTGAAGGATCATGTGACACTGAAGACTGGAGTAATGATGCTGAAAATTCAGAGGAATAAATTAGATTTTTAAAACAGTTATTTTATATTGTAATAATATTTCACTGCTTTTACCACTTTTTGAGCAGATAATACCAGCCTTGGTGAGAAGAGACATTCAAAAACATTTTTAAAGTATAAAGTATTGTACTTTATACTTCATACATACTATACAGTGTGTACTTAAGGTATTATTTTTGAATGAACTTAATGCAGTTTTATTGAAGTCATATATAATTTTTAATTAGATATTTACACAGAACATTAAAGTTTCCTTCTGACTGCATTAGGTTAAAATCAGCATGTTTTCAAAGCACAAAAGAACGAGCTAACAGATGGGAGGAGAGTGTAACTTACACATCTTCAGAATTAATTAAGCTGACGATAATTAATCCATAATGATAGGATTATGTTATGGTCTTCATTCTCATTTTTCCTGAGTCATCATTTTAACTTCTCCGTTTTGCAACAGGGCTCAAATGCTGTATATAATCCTGCCAAAGATGATTTCCCCAAAATAGTCAGCCTTTCGCCGAGATCTGCAGTCTGGCTGCTCATCAGACAGGAAAGATTTTGCCATACAAGGGTATTTGACTAAAATACATGTGGTTTTATTATAGCAGCTGCTGCAATCACGCACAGAGGGACGGTTTTACTGGATGATTCTGCATCAAACACTGATAAATACACACATGATGCACAGTTATTACTGATTGAGAATGAACATGTTTAAATCTCAGAATTCAAATATTATAGAGCTATAAAATTAAAGCAGCATCATGTGATCTTGGAAGAATTTAATGAGAAATGTGAGTTCACACTGAGACCTGTGAAACATCTGAGCAGCAAGAGCTGTGTAGCAGAAACCATTTTTTAAATATTAAAATATGAAAAATAAAAAATGTTAAACAGATATTCATGTTTTTTTCATTCTTATGGATCTTTTAATTCTCTAACAACTAAAAATCTGACAAAGTCAATGAGAAACAGTCTTTGTAACCTGCTTTACCTCCAAAATCTGATGCAGAATCAATTAGATGGTGAAAATTGGGTTTTCCGTGCCATAATGGAGTCAGATGGTCGGAGAAAAGGGAACAAAAGAGGTATTTGTGATTAAAAAAAAAAAAAAAAAAAAAAACTATAGATTTTGAGATATTTTGTATGATATCTTAAAAAAAAAAAAAAAAGACATATATTACAAAAATATGAAAACAAAAAAGACAATTGTTTTAGATTTTAAATCACATGTAAGTGAACCTTTAAGTGGTAAACATTAAAAATTACAGAGTAAATAGTAAAAATTATAATTTCATGTTTGAAATTATGCATGACTTTTCGGAAGGGGGGGTATTTGTTTTTAATGACCCTACAAGTTCGATTAAACCATCGGAATATGGGGAAACTATTTTATATTTGTTAAATATCTTAAATATGAGGGAAGAAAAACACTAAACTTGGTTAAAGTACTTATCTGACAAAATTGGGGAAAAAAAGGCAAAGTACAGGTTTTATTTTCCTATGCAAAAAAAAAAAAAAAGCATAGAAACAAAAAAAAAAAGCAAGCACTGACTACAACATAATCAGTAATTAATATTTCATTGGTTCTCTCTTGTTTATAATTTCTTTATCTCACAGCCTGGCCAAAAATGATGTTGGCACAATTTGGCATGTTTTATTGTGTTATCATCACAAATAAAACAGTTGACTCCAAGCACAACTACACTACTAAATATGCTTACAAAATCTTTATGAAAAAAAGGGTGAAGATGCTAATTTTCCTAGGCTAGACATCACTTTTGGCCACTGGTGACCACAACTCAAGTTTAGGCAGAATTATCCAGCATTGCTGCAGTGACAAACTGATTCTGAAGAAAGAGAGAGAAGGAGAAACACACAGATGACAACATGATGGCGTGTTTTCACTGAGCGGCTGACAGAGCAGATCCTCTGACCACACAGTGATCTTTGTCACGGTCCAGACAGAACATCAGACTGCAGTCTCAACACTGACGCTCGTGGGCATCAGCGACGGGCACGCAACGGACTGGCACGTGAACCGAGTGCCCCTGTCGGTGTGTATGTGTGCTTGTTGTGGGAGAAGAACAGAGATATGTGTGTCTGGATATACATGACCGCTAGAACCTAAAGATTAATGACATGATTTAACTCCATGATTTTAAATTCACAATGTTGTCTGGATCTGTAGATTTTGATTAGATGACCTTTGATAGATGACCTTCATGACTTTGATAACAAAATACACTGCTGTTCCAAAGTTTGTGGTCGGTGAGATTTTTTAATGTTTTTGAATGAAGTCTCTTCTGCTCACCAACGCTGCATTTTTTAAAATCAGAAATACAGCAAAAACGGTAATATTGTGAAACATTATTACAATTTAAAATAACTGTTTTCTATCTAAATATATTGCAAACTGTAATTTATTCCTGTGATCAAAGCTGAATTTTCAGCATCATTACTCCAGTCTTCAGTGTCACATGATCCTTCAGAAATCATTCTAATATGATTTGATGATCAAGAAACATTTATGATTATTATCAATGTTGAAAACAGTTGTGCTGCTTTATATTTTTGTGGAAACTGTGCAACATTTTTTTCTTTTCAGGATTCTTTGATAAATAGAAAGTTCAAAAGAACAGTATTTGGCTGAAATAGAAATCTTTTATAACATTATAATTGTTTTTACTGTCAATTTTGATCAATTTAATGCGTCCTTGCTGAATAAAAAGTATTAACTAAAAAAAAAAAAAAAATCTTACTGACTCCAAACTTTTGAATAGTACACTCTAAAAAATGCTGGGTTAAAAACAACCCAAGTTGGGTTGAAAATGGACAAACTCAGCGGTTGGGTTAAATGTTTGACCTAACCTGCTGGACAGTTTTACTTAACTCAACTTTTGTTTAAAAATTATTATATGGCTGACTTAAAATGAACCCAAAATAGGTTGGAAATTAAAAATCAGACATAATTACTACACAGAAAAATCTCCAGAGTTAAATCAACTCTGCTCAGAGTATATATGGTCCCTCTCTAAATAGTGTTAAAATAACACTGAAGCAGAGTTAAAGTTAATGAGATAATTAAGCAATTAATTAATGATTGCGCATTAGTGATGAACACCTGCTGTTAACAAGCAGAATCACTGAAGAAAAGAGAAACACACGAACTACAACTGACTTCAGTCACAGCCTTATTAATCACTTAATTATCTCATTAACTTTAACTCTGCTTCAGTGTTACTTTAACACTATTTAGAGAGGGACCATATGTACTCTGAGCAGAGTTGATTTAACTCTGGGGATTTTACTGTGTAAAGGCAACAATAATAATCAAAATTTAATGTCAATTTAATGTTTATTGTTTAATTATTATTCATTAAACTTAGTAATAAATGTTCATTTATTAAACAAATTATAAATGTTAATTTCTAACCTATTTTGGGTTCATTTTATGCAAACGATATAGTAATTTTTAAACAATAGTTGAGTTAAATAAAACTACCCAGCAGGTTGGGCAAACATTTAACCCAACCACTGGGTTAGAACAACCTAATCGCTGCACTGTCAGAAAAAAAGGTACGGTGCTTGTCACTGGGGCAGTACCCTAAGGTACAAAGGTAAAAAGGTACTAATATGTACTTTTAAAGTACTAATGTGTACCTTTAAGGTACTAATATGCACCATTTAGGGGTAAGTAATGTACGAAGATGTACCTTTTCACTTTTGTTCCTTAGGGTACTGTCCCAGTGACAAGCACCGTACCTTTTTTGTGTGGGTTTGTCCATTTTTAACCCAACTTGGGTTGCTTTTAACCCAGAATTTTTAAGAGTGTAGTGTATATGGGAAGCATTCTTGTCCATTTATTTTGTTTTCCTAAATAAGTTGCATTGTATTATTTGCATTTAGCCAGAGGTGTAAAGTACTTGAGTAAATGTAATTAGTTACTGTACTTAAGTATCTTTTTGGCTACTTTGTAGTTTTACTGAGTATCAAAGATATTGGCAACTTTTACTCTCTACTTGACTACACTTTTGAGCAAGTAAATGTACTTTTTACTCCACTACGTTTGTGATGAGTAATGCAATTACAAATTACATTTTTTATGGCAGCTAACTTTTTCTGCAGCAGTTTGTTTCTGATATAAAGATCTATAAAGGTACTATATCTTGTGCATTTTGCCTTCACTCCCCCAAAACTAGGGTACTTTACGTGAATGTGAGTGCATTAGCAGGTAGTTGCTGATCGCAGGTGTTTGATTTATTAGATGAGGAAATGACTGCAGCTGGTGATGAGGCTCAAACCAGCACATACAGTAGACTTTGACTATTTAATTTTACTTAACATTGTTTTATTTATCTGCTATATTGACAAGACCGTTTTGAAGGATATTGGTTTACTTATGGCCTTTTTATGCACTTGAGCTTAACTGAGTATGTAGACGTTTAAAAGGTTGTTGTGTCGACATTGATTTATTGCGACATTGAGGTGTTCAGTTTTATTTTGATTTTAGAAAATAAACTTGATTTCTCATCTTACAAATCAATTGTTTCTTATTTTCACTGGCATGTCTCTCAGGTGTTGTTGAGGACTAGTGCAGCTCTGAGCCTATTTTCAGCATGAGTAAAATACTTAAGTACTGTTAAAATCAGATACTTTAATACTTTATTCAAGTCGTATTGGAATTGGTTACTTTTAACTTGTAGTGGAGTCATTTTTGATGTAAGGTATCAGTACTTTTACTCAAGTATGGTTTTCAGGTACTCTTTACACCTCTGCATTTAGCATTGTTTTTTCCCTGCTGTTTGCAAAAAAGGCCTGCTTCACACCAGTTAGGTTAAAACGGCTGATTTAGGACAAATGTGTGAGGTGATGAAAACAATTGAAATAGACAGATGATTGAAATGAATTTAATGAAACATATATAGCAACATTACATGAGCAACAAGTCACTAAATGATCTGTACAGCCATAGACAGCATCACATTTCAGTCCTTTATATTTTCAAGTGTCATTCGTTAATACAAAGCCATCATATATAGACAATATCAGTCTCACAATATTTCAATCTCAAAGTCCTTCTTACACTTATAAATCACCATCAAAACATCAAACAGAAAAGGCCTCTGCTACCTCATACTAAGGCATTTCTTTATCCATCCCTTTTGAGCATTTTTATAAAGCAACCATGTGCATTACACTGCCGCCAACGTGATCCCCGTCCCTTTGTTTCATCATGATGCTTCACCAGACAGCCAATGGGACGAGCGTGTTGAGGTTCATGTCCTAAGCCAGCATGTCAGAACTGCCCCAGCAGTATTTTTGGGGCAAATTTGCCCAGTGATCAGAGAGCAGAGCGGAAAGGGAAGCGGCTAAAGGCCACAGGCAGAATAACACGTGGCATGCAATGCGGCCTCGGCCTGTCACAGGACATCACATCTGCCCGGAGCATCCGAGCGAATGCTTGAGAATACATCCGCTCCCCCATCCAGACAGCAGTGGTGCATTAACTGCTTGGTAATAATGGGAAAATCATGGTGTCATATTAAATAGGTAGTTTGGATGCAATTCACCATTGGGTTTTAAACGAAATCAGGAAGGCAACTACACCGTTAAAAGGGTCCTATTATGTTTTTTTTTTTCTTTAGTGTGTAATGTTGATGTTTGAGCATGAAAAAGCTCTGCAAAGTTACAAAGTTCCTCCAGCAGGTGTTATTCTCTATTTCTGAACTCCCTGAAACGCCTCCATTGTAGTCTTGAGTTTTCTTCTGGGAATGAATACGTCACGATATTCCTCATTTAAATAATTCCCGCCCAAGGCATATGCAAAATAAAGGGGCGGAGCTAGTAGTGTGTTGAAACTTGCGGTTATGGTAAAGGGCGGGGCAACCATGTCCTGGGGGCGTCGATTCACAAGGTAGTCAAAGAAAAACTGCATAAACAAAACAGACGCATGCAAGCTACAGCGACAATGAAGGCCTATATAGACAAGAGATTGTGCGAAGAGGTTAGAAAGTACCCTCATTTGTACAACTCTAGCATTATAGAATACAAATATATTTACATAGGTTGTAACTCGTGGCGAGAGATTGCTCAAAACTGTGCATGCGTCGAACGCCTGTGTATGCGTACGAGTCAAATGAAGTATACTTTGCAAGGCTGTGCGTTCGACTGTGCGCGTACCCTAGCGTATGCATTAAAAAAACCGTATACGGGTATACTTTAAAAAAAAAAAAAAAAAAGTATACCCCGGGCTTTACTGACAGACTGGGAAGAGAGGAGCTGCAACAATGTCAAATATGGGAAATGTTTTTTGAACATTCGAGCATGAAAACTTATTCTAGTAGAGCCTAAAAAACAAAATCAAGACTTTGAAAAAGGGCATAATAGGTCCTCTTTAAAGCTGAAGTGTATAAATATTAAACCAGATATATTATTCAGGTATCTAAATATAAACAATTTACCTTGTTTAGCAAGAAAGGTGTTAACGCCCCTATAGAAACCCCTTTGAAAACTTATGAATTGTGCATTCATAGTGACATACAGTAAAATAAAGCTTGGTAGACGCATCTGCATTCCTGTACTTGTATAAGTATGATTCAGGCCTAAATTTGCTTAGCATTTCAGGGGAGTGATGGAGCAAATGCACCTCATGACATATCGGTTTAACACATATCAGATATCTATTGAATGCGGTAAGTGGGTCAGATTCAAGCCAGAAGCAGCAGGCAGGCTGGTAGACAAATATTGCGTGCAGATAGAGGAAGTTGTTGCCTGAGGCTATGCCCACTTCCTGTTCAACGGCACGCTTCTCTCGACAGGAAAACCTCTCATATGGTTTCAGTGTAGAACTCGACTCGGCGGGAATGACAATCAACTGCAATGAGTCGGACAATTTCTGAGAACTTATTTCCATAACGTTCTTCTAAACCTTCTTGAGTCATGACTTGCTTCACATTACTTGATCGTGTTCAAATAATTCACAGCTTTATTTGATCATTGTGTCTTAAAAATATAACAACACAGTACATTCATCATTATCATCACATTATCATAAAAAGTATTAGAAACAACATATGGATTGGTTTCACTAAAAAAAAAAAAAAAAAAAAAAAAAAAAACAGCTTCAAACTCATGCAATTGCACATAGAAAAAAACAGTGGATTGGAGCCATTTGTCAGGACAAACAAGATGATATGAAGAGGTTTTTTGTGTTATTATGAAAGGAGCAAGTAACTTTAACATAAGGTCCTCAAACGGTCTCTGTAGTACTGCAATAAATTTCCTAAAGTGTCTAACACAAGTGTAGTATTGTAAAGCAGTACCTCCACTATAAGTCCTCAAGGCTCTGACGTTCATCAATAGCATCTTTTTGGGGGAAATCTGAAATAAAACCAGCATTTCACCCTTGTGCAGTGGCCCTGCTTTCAATAGTTGCTTGGTACATCTCAAATGCAGAGGTCCTTCCCTTTAAAAGACATTATGGCTCAGAGTTGAGCTCCATACCTAGTCCTGCGCTGATGGAGCTCGAGTTTTTTCCCTGTATTTTCCCCAGCAGAACTGACTGACTCTCTGATGCATGTACCACAGCAGCTATTGAAACTCAGGCCACAACATTCAAGCCCTTCCAGACCCCATTGAGAGCTAAACTAAAGCAAGAGAACTCCTAAGCAGAAGTCCCATGGTGTGCGTGATCCCTGGAGATCCAGCAGTTATAGAAAGGTGTAGTGTGACAGAGTCTGAACATCTTCAACATCTGAATATCCAACTGCATCTTCAGTTTGGCTTGGTCTTCCCCGGATGCCGAAGAACACATCTTCACGGGGCGGGCTCATGGCGAACCTTCTCTGTCATCTGTTTGGCACTGTAGTAGGACAGGCTAAGGCCCATGATGGCCAGCATCATGGCGATCTGGTTGACGGAGCGGTCATGCACCGGGGCCTGAACCTCTCCTGCTACCTGCCTCTGCAAAAAGAATGGAAAAAAGAATCGTTAACAAGGCCATCATCTTCTAAAAGCTAGTAGATCCCAAAACCAAATCAAGGCTTTCTCTTTAATGAGAGGGAGCAAAAATAATCCACGCAGAAGCGCAAAGCATAACCAAAACCGCAAGATGCACACACTTTTATTTTCTAACAGTTACATAGTGTAGCTTTAATTAAATAAGAAATTACAACCAGATATAAAAGATTATGACAGTATTTGTAAGTGGAGTCTATAAACAGTTCATTGAATGACACCGCAAACCTCAAGGCGATGACATTAAGGCGGTTTAACAAGTCTGTCTGCAATCTCAATTAAAGCAAGTAGGTTTAGAAGGGTCTAAGAATAGTAAGATGATAAATCTGCTTGAGATTAAGTATTCAGTCATTAGGCAGGGCTTAACAATTAGGTTGCCTAATGGTTTTTTAATGCATTGCAAACATAATGATTCAGATTTTTGTGATGTATTGAAAATAGTTATCGAATTAAAAACTAATGAAAGGTTATTAAACTGGCTAACAGGAGGATTTGTTCAAACTTCAAGAACAATTTTTAATGTTCTTAAGTTTTAATATAAGTATTTGAAGTTATAAGCTTGACATTTCAAAGTAGTTGTAGTGTTTGATTAGCTCATCTGACGTGAATCTACATGCACAATACATAAAACAATATATGTAGCTACTTGATACTGTTAAAATCTGACCTATTGTGACACTATGGAAAAACTCAGTTTAATAGTGTTGCTACACCCCAATAATAGTCCAACAGGTAATACGTTTGCTATTCAAGATGGACGATTGATAATGTTTTGAATGTTAAAACTTTAAAATGCATGTCTGTCAAAACAAATTAATCAGGATATTTGCTTGTTTACTAACGTTCCCCCTGCGGCTTTCGTGCTATTTTTATATTCCAAGTCGTGAGAATCACATCAAGCTCATGCGGGTTGAATTTAAACTGGTATTTCTTATGTGTACATAGCCCTTCACTCAGCGCTTCACGGTCATTGTTCATATAATTAGAGTCCGGTCGCTTTTAGCCATGAGGAATGCAGTGTAAAAGCCAGACCGGCACCAGTCTGATCTTTCCAATGGACATTTACACGTCCCAAACAAACTAACATTGCTTGCTCCTAGTAAAAGCCATTATGTAAGTGTCACACATGCATGCATGCAAAAGGGGTCATTTCATACTTCATCCTTTTATTTTTTCTCTAATGCATTTTTTTGGTGAGCGCCGAATAGGTTGTCGTGTAAGTGTGTGCAGTCCTATAAATTATTAATTAATTATTATCTCTGATGTCAATTTATGCAGCTTAGTTTAAATAAATGAAGGAAGTTTTGAGTTCTGAAAGCTACAGTACATTTTCACAGAACAATAAACTCTTTTATCTCAAAAGACTGAGGAAAATGTGGTTCCTCATGATACGACCCATTCATATATGCAATCCAAAAAGGTTCACTTTCACAGATTTAACCAAGTTAGAAGATTTGAACAAACACACACCTGCAGGAGACGGAAGTATCCAGGAGTCAGTCTGCCGAGCCTGATGATCATCGCTGCTGTTTTTGTGCACCACACGGATGAAACGAACTTCCCGAAAGGTTGTGCAATGCCGAAGCGTGAACCTGTAGACCGGAGAGGACGAGTCAATTAAAAAAAAACAACCAGAATGCAATGTATTGTGAATGTTTAAATAATTAGTGCACCAAAGGGCCAATTATCCAGCCATTCTGACTGAAATCGTTAGAGGAATTATACTTTAAACCTTGAAATGGCCCTTGCAAAGTTCAAAATAGGGGTTAAAAGAAAACACAAAAACAGTTTGTTTTGCCATAAACCAAATGCAACAGCAAGGGAACGCTTCAAGCCGTAGGCAACAATCCCGAACAAATGCAACTCCATCTGACTTTGGTTTCATCTAAGCAGAGAATCACGTATGGGTGACAGTAATTTGTTGTCTGAAAATACATACTGTGCTGGTTTGAACCAGACCTACTCTGAGCCAAATAAGTAAAACTCATCCAAAGCCTTCAAGGCACCATTACTCAGAACAGATCACAAAACAATTCGGAGTTAAGAACAACTATACGTTTTATAGTAACGCTGCAAATTTGGTACTCAAATACAAGTGGATAAAAGGAACTTAAACTACATTAACCACTTGTAAAGTGGTAAGTAGTGAGAAGGCAATGGTAGATACATGTCTGGGATGTATCTACCAACCTTGCTGCAATTGCACGCTTGTTCAGGAAAAGGAAAGACGACTCCGTCGATGTTGCTCCAAGGCAAACTCCAAAAACAGCTGGAATGGAAAAACCAATGAGACCTTTAAAGGTTAGCTATGAAACAGCCGAAGTTGGACTTTAAATGCAGAGACCTCTGCCAGCCAGACTGCAAACAGCAAGAGCGGTCAGTGAATGAAGAAGCTGCTCCAAGAGGAAGTTCTCTCAGGAGCTCCGCCCTTTTATACAACCTGATCTCTTGCGATCAGATTGGTGGATTGCGTTGCTCTCTCTCTCTCTCTCTCTCTCTCTCTCTCTCTCTCTCTCTCTCTCTCTCTCTCTCTCTCTCTCTCTCTCTCTCTCTCTCTCTCTCTCTCTCTCTCTCTCTCTCTCTCTCTCTCTCTCTCTCTCTCTCTCTCTCTCTCTCTCTCTCTTCACCATGCACAGCTGTCAGAATGCATCATACGCTTTCTGGCTTGCACATGTACACGCCCCTTGTCAACCAACACATTATTAAGGTACTATAAACTTGTCAGATATAATTTTCTCACTTGGTAAACCACAAAAAAAAACTGGAGAAACAAGAATGACTTAAATAACCGAACTCACAATTTGCGTTATGAAAACGCATTTTAATCGTATTCAACGTGTTGTCAAGATCATGCTCCATTATCTTGCCTCCAAGTGAGGACGGAGTGACCGCATTTACCCATCATTATGCTTCTACATCTCAGACCACATGGCCATGCACAGTGTTTTCGTTATGTAAGTCTATTCCACTTCACTGGTTGATTACAGAATGCATCATTGCAGATTTTCCAAAGAGTGATGTAACAAAAGATCATCTCATTGCGTAGGGATGACCTAATTCGGTAGGGGGCTTTATAACTTCTATTATTTTGGAGTAATCTAACATTTAACGCCAAGAAAACAGCTTTAAGGAAATATAAAATAGATAATGCGATTTTATAGTTAGTTATCCTACACTCTAAAAAATGCTGGGTTAAAAACAACCCAAGTTGGGTTGAAAATGGACAAACCCAGCGGTTGGGTTAAATGTTTGTCCAACATGGTGGGTAGTTTTATTTAACCCAACTATTGTTTAAAAAAAATGACTGTATGTCTGGCTTAAAATGAACCCAAAATAGGTTGGAAATTAAAAATCAGACTAGAGGCAACAATAATAATCAAAAGGTGAGCATTTATTAATAAGCAATTTAATAAATGTTTATTGTTTAATTATTATTCATTAAACTTATTAATGTTCATTTATTGAACATATTAATAAATGTTAATTTCCAACATACTTTGGGTTTATTTTAAGCGAGCAATACAGTCATTTTTAAACAATAGTTGAGTTAAATAAAACTATCCAGCAGGTTGGGCAAACATTTAACCCAACCGCTGGGTCAAAACAACCCAACCGCTGGGTTTGTCCATTTTCAACCCAACTTGGGTTGTTTTTAACCCAGCATTTTTTAGAGTGTAGTGTCTCTAAATTAAAAATACTTTTGAAATAAATCGCATGATTTCAGCAGAAGAGGCATGATGTGGTCGAGGGAACAGTTTTCTTCTCTTCAGGGAGAAAAATGGTTTCCAGTGTAAATTATCATCATGATGGGATTTAATTAAGCTCCATAAAAAGACTGTAAGACAATGAAATTCTCATTTATTCAAGCAGGAGTTTCTTATAAAGACAAATATCAAACTTTAGACTATAAATACAATTTAAACAGCCACAGGGATCATCAATGACCACTTCACTTCAGAATAATTCAGAGTGAGAGTCATCACTGTACTGCAAGTCATTTTAAATCT
Source organism: Ctenopharyngodon idella (assembly GCF_019924925.1). Taxonomy (NCBI): domain Eukaryota; kingdom Metazoa; phylum Chordata; class Actinopteri; order Cypriniformes; family Xenocyprididae; genus Ctenopharyngodon; species Ctenopharyngodon idella. The sequence goes on from NC_067235.1 coordinate 32,739,013, forward strand.
AAGTCTTAAGTGTGCAATTAAAATGATGGGAATCCCTGAGGCTGGTCTTGTTGACACTTGCCATAAAAATCCAGCCATACCTACAACTACAATACAAAACATCTGTAAAACCTATAAATCGGTAGTTGAACAATGCTCCTAACTCTTTACAACAAGATCTTTTAACTCTTGATCATGGTTTAACTACTAAAAGTACAAGGGTGAATCTCGTCAAGAACATTTCATCCCAAAACCAAAGAGAAAGAAACAAGAACTCATATTTGTAGATATTTTGTGACACTGTCATGAATTATGTGTATTATTATGAGAGTATTAAAACATATTATATATAACCACAAAACTTAAACTTTTGGATAGTAATCAGTATTTGGGGGAAATGTTTCTTAATTTAAAAATGTCAATGCAAAAATAGCACTCATTTTCCGTGTGTAAAACATAACTTTTTTGTTTTGAGGGCGAAATGTGACTGGAATTCCTGATAATTAGTATTTCTTAGTTTTTATCTGTAAAAAGGGTTTGAATGAGAAATCATCAAGCTTTGTTGTGTGCCGTATCAGGATCAAAAAAAGGACACAATCCTCCACAAAATAAAATTTAAAATGACTAAAACAGCAATACATAACTACTACAAATCCAGAACTACATGAATCTCCAAAAAAAATATTGAACACATTTCTAAATTGACCTTGATTTTGAAGAGAAATCCTAGCACATCCCCCTCTTTCACTCTTTAACAAAGCCCTCATTGGAAACCCCCTCCCCCACATACCCCGCCCCCATCTCTAGCTCCGCCCTCACGTCTGAAATGAGTCTGGGGGCTTCCCTTTATTCTCATACAAAGAGACCAAAGCAGACGCTCACAGCATCCCTCGCTGTACATTCGCTTGAGTGTCAGTGATGCTGCACGGCATTACATCATGGCCCAATCGGATTGATTCCCGGCCATAAGCATCATTCCCATTCCTACTAAAGCTTAAGCTCCGCCCTCATCCTAAGCACTCACGTTTGTGGCATGTGCAGGGTTTCCATGGTTTCCTTAACAATGCACATGACTACAGCGGCTCTGTAGCGAGAGCCCTTGGCAGTGACATCAAAACACTAAGCATCATCTAACATGTTTACGAGTTACGTTAAGAGTTAACATGCAAATATAACTGCATGAGAGCACAAACATATACATGAACATCTACAATAAGCCTCATATGAACACACAAGATCAAGTACATCCTCAGTTTAGTTAATATACAAGCTTGACTAAAAAAACATCACATTTATCACACAAAATTGACTTTTTTTGCACTTGCAACATGCGCCAACGTAGTAAGTTGTCTATGCAATTATGAAATCAGAAAGTCCGTACTGCACACAAGTTGTCAAAAGAGATGCATATGAGACACATTTAAATACCAGGGGTAAAGGTCAAGCCGTTTCAGCTGACCATTTGTGATCAGATCACTTGAAACAGATAGCAACTGTAAACACTGATGAGGGGTGGGAATATTCAGCCCCCCGCGGCTCTAGAGACGTGAATATCAATAGTCTAAACCAAACAGCTACCATTCACACATCTACATTAATGACAAGAAAATACAATTACATTTGCAGGAGACGCTTGATCTCTAAAGCGGACACTCAATCAATTGAAATGGCCCTCATCCGAGGACAAAACATCCCTCCTAAATGTGCCACCCACAGGTTTGACCTGAATTTAAAAAGTAGTAATTGTTGTAGGAATCAATTTCATATAAATCACAATCTGAAACATCTTTCAATGCAATGCATATCTACTTATCTTGTCTATAAACAAAGATCAAATCAAAAATGTGGATATTACAACATAACCAAGCTATGTTTAGGTCAAATGGTACATGCATGCCATCAAAACTTGATTTCCAACAATGTTATTGAGCCACTTTACAATAGTAAGTAAACCATGATGAAATATTACAATAATATTGGATTTTACAGTTATTCAAATCAGCATTTAATAAAATGTCTTCAAATCAATCAATTCTCCTTTTTCATTATGAGTAACTCAATTCCCAGTTGTGGGAACAATATTATATAAAGAAGATCCATAATGTGCAGCATATGAGGTTAGTTTGGCTAATCTTTCCATATTTGAAGAAACTTACTCATATGAAACCATTTTACAAATAAATATATAATTCTATGTATAATAATAAGACTCATAAGGTACATGTTCAATGCGTTTTCAAAATATTGCAAGTTTATAACAGAAACAGACATAAATTCACTCATTCCCTTTATTGGTGCAGGAAAATATTAGTTATATTTACCATTTGTTGCACCACATCAGTATCATCAGCCACAGATGAGTTAATGTAAAGTAAGAATTGAATAAAAAAAAGTACTTTAAAAAACGGGGTAGTATATAAATCTCAACTTGCGTTGACACATTTTTGCGGTTATTGCGCAAACATGACTGTCATGATTCACTCATTCATCTTGTGTTTAGTTTTGTTTTGCTTACCTGATGATATGGACCGCCGTGAGGTGAAAGTGCCAGAGAACTGAAGGTACACAATGTTCCTCCACATTATATATGAAGACCGGTCCGCCTATAGATTCAACAGGGGGTGTGGCTGAACGCGTTGAAGACCATGTGGACGTGCAGACCCTCAGTGTTGATTGATGATTGTGTGTTTAGTTTATAACACAACTTGCACGTTTCCCTCGTAACAACATCACAACAGTCGTGTTTTTACATTTCAGACGGGTTTGGACTGCCGTTGACATGCCCTGATTGATTTCTTACAAAAATTAAACATGTGTAGAAATCGAATTGTTTTGTCAATAAATCATGATTTACTCATCGTTTTATCATCTCACTTGGTATACACATGCAAATTTGGATTTAGTTTTCATTTAGTAGTTCTGTCTGGTATCAACGAATTAGCAAACAGCGCCTCAGCGAAAATACGCGAGGTTTCGCTCCACAAAAACCGAGGTCTTGCTTCAGTGTTTATGGAGTAAAAACATTATGTTTGTCCCTTTACCGATCTAATATATATATTTTAGACCATAAACAATCAATTTACCATTTTTTTTAATCAATTCATGTAGCCTGGTCAACCAACCGTAAATCCGTCTAAAATGTTGCTAGCCGTTGGTCATACCCGCTAAATGTGATCGAGCGGGTTTTTTATTATATTTAATACAAATTAGAAGGTCAACCAGCTATGATCATTTAGAATCCATCGATTATGTTCAACACAGTTTATAAGATTAACTTTCCAACATAAAATTATTTTTTCATTCATAAACTATTCATAAACGAGTGTTTGCTAGCACGTGTTTTCCTCTTCCAAGGACAATGTAGAATCAGTCTGATAGATATTTACTACAAGATCTTTGTGCTGTCCACTCTCAACAAGAAATACCTGTCTTAAAATGGTTTTAACATTTTGTAAACATCTCTCTTGGGCGTCAGCTCCAAGAACGTGTAGGCCACATGTGCTAAACAAGCGTTTTCCAGGGAACACATTCCCACTCTCATGTAATATTCTCAGAAAATCAAGTAAAAGAGATTTTACGCTAACTGTGTTTCACAATTTCAGGTGCTGCTGAGATTGAAATGTTTATTTGATCAATCATCTACTGCTGAGAAAATCGAGCGATGTATTTTAGTTAACAACTAGAGCCACCTGCCGGACAGTGAATGAATTACCGTTTTAATCATTTTCTCTCGTTTATTAAACAGCAGTGACATCTAGCGAGAAACAAATGTAACTACAGCAACATCCTGCATGTTCGGTCACCGTGATTTTGCTTAGACATGTTACTAGATCAACAAATTTTGTTGATTCTGGAACATTCCTGTGCGAAAACCCTACCCATAACTTATCCATAAAATCAGAGGGAAGTTATAGATGAATAACACTGATGTAGACGCAACTAACCCTGGTTTTAAGCTTAAACTTGACATAAACTGTAAACTTATCCCTTAAATCTGATTGGTTGATTGGAATATTAATCCAATAACATGTACTTGATGAAACTATATTCACCCTGCATGCACATTACCTTCAAAAACAATTTGTTAGATTTTTCAGAGAATAAATATGGTTACCTATTCCGGTAATTACCATTTAAGTGCACTCGATTACAATTTGCTGGTTAGATTGCATCTGCTAAAAACCTAAAATTCTCCAAATGCAATGTAATTTGCTATAGTGAGATGTTCATTGGATTATAATGAACTGGGTTTTAATACTAAAGTGTTTATCTGTGTGTGTGTGTGTATATATATATAGGCCTTTATATATATATATATATATATATACATACAGTAGTCAACATTTGAAGTGGATTGAAACCTTTCATCAAAGTTGTCCTAAAACCTTCTTCTTAGGACAACTTTGATGAACTTTTTTGATCCACTTCAAATGTTGACTACTGTATGTATGTATGTGTGTGTATATATATATATATATATATATATATATATTATGAGGTCATCAGTTGTAATTATATTTAGCCCACCATCACATGCAAAAGATGACATACTATTTTTGGACAGTTTTTTTTATTTTTTTATTCAAAACCATTTAAAACAAAGCATTTTAAGAGTCACTGAATATCCTTCCACTGTTTCAGAACATAACTTAATAAAAAAAAAAGACAAGTTCAGAACACACACCTCTAAAGAAATTGAAGGTTCACATTGTAAATTTATTTAACATTGTTGCCTTATTCATTTTTTTTTTTTTCTTGTGACAATTTCATTGTAATTTCCTAAAAAAAGAAAACAGTATTTCTACGTTTAAATGCTAACAACATGGTGAAACCCCTCCTGAAAACATTTTAGAAACACTCTTAAGCTGCCTTTTGAGAATGTTTGGTGTTTAAAATCCAAAGATAAACCAAGAAAGAAAGAAAGATAGATAGATAAGCAATAAACAAACTTTAGGACAATATTCTTGCGTTTCGCCAACAGATTTAGCCAGGGCAAACCGTTTTGGCAAGATATAGACGCTTGATTAAAAAATGGGATACAAATGGATATGAATGAAATATAGTAACTCCTGTCAAATCAATCAGTACATCAAAAGCAAGTCAACAAGTCAACTATAAATTCTTATTATAAAACTTGGTAAAAAATAGTTATTTCAAACTGTACAGTCACCAAGTACATAGAAGGATCAGACACTCATTAGCTTCTCATTTGGCATCACCAGCAGCGTCAACCTTCTGTGCCTAAAGAAAAATGATAAAAAAGAAAAGTCAGTTAAACAGTGATTTGGCTGAGCAATTATTTTATATGCTCCATTAATTAGTTGGCGTGTTATCTATGCCAGAGCAGACATACTGAACGAAAAGCAGAAGTGGAAGTACTCAAGGGTCTCATTTATTTATCTATCGCTCTTCTATGAGTCATCGGTGTTGATGTTGGTGGTTCAGAATAAAGAGTTAAGCAAAGAAGTTTTCAGACAGACCTGGTCTGCCTTGGCGTCTCCGTTTTCAGCAGGGTTGCTGCCCTTCTTCCCCTTGGCTGCCTTCTGTGTGACCAATGACAAAAAATATGATTGCAGAAATAATAACAGACAGATCTGTTGAATTAGGATGCATTTACACTCTGCGGTTTGATGGTTAACAAGTGGGCAGGGCATTTTGCCATCAATGGAACAAAAGTCAATTACTAAATGGTTACATGATATCATAAATATATATATTTATGATATATATATATATATATTTTACATCCTTACCTTGGGGGCAGCGGCTTTTTTGGCCTTTGGTTCTGGTTTAGGAGGAGCTGGTTTCTATAAATCAATTCAGAAACTAATTAGACAAAGAGAAATCAGACAAATATATATTTACTGAATAGATCCTAAAGATGATACTTACAGCAGACAACCTCGCGGAGCGTCTTGTTGGCTGCAAAAAAATAAAATAAAAATATAAAAATAATACTTAATCAATAGCAATCAATCATGTAACCAAATAATCAAGACTGGAGGAACCAATATAAAATTTAGATTATATTTCAATTTAAAAAAAAAGGGAAAAAAAGAAGGGAAAAAAAAAAAAAACATTAATTGGTAAATTTATAGTAAATTCATCTGATGGTTGATGTAAACTAATGTAAGCATAAATTAAAAATAAAGTCTTGTTATTTATCAACCGCAAGCAGAACAAATGTATGCCAAAAATGTTCTTATGTCATTTAAATGCAGTAATTTATGTAAAAAATGTTTTAAAAGTGATTTACACAGAAAAGTGTTCTGCTTGAGCTTCATTAACCTGATTTAAATTATAATATATTATTAAAAATATATAAATACTATATATAAATAGACATACCTCCTCCTTGCCTTTGGCGGCCTTCTCACCATCAATCTGTAAAAGAACAAAACAAAACACAAAAGCGTTATAGATATCGAAAAAATATATATATTTTATATATAAACGCATTCGTCGAAATACACAAAATAGAAAGTTATCTGTGTCAGTTACGAGGAGTTACGTCATAGACGATACGCCGCAGTTATTTTCCATAACGGATGACTTTATTTCTGCTCTGTCTTCCCGCGCATATTCAAATTCAAATCCGGGCTGTCAGTGCGCGCGGGCAAGACGGCTTCCTTTTGTTTGTCTGCATCACTATACGCGCCTTTTAAACGACCGAGAGGCGATTCTCAGCGTACAGTTCTTTTGTTTTCGTCACGAAAACACCGTAACTCGCATAAAAGCACACTGAATACTGAAATAAGATCTAAAAATTACATTTACACAGTTAAAACGCGGGTAACTAGTAAGGCACCGTCTAAAGACACAGGTGCTGTAAAGATGGCAGCTTGACGTTTCGAGTAGGCGTAGTGCACATCAACAATGACAGGAGCAGCTTAAGTGACACGAAACAACAGTAAAACACATATTATGGTTAGTAAAAATAACTTGAGGACCGACAATATACACGTTTGCAATCTTAAATCAGCCCACATTATTAACTAAAAGCTCTTTTTCGTGTGAAATTCCAACACAATCACTAATCTGCAGTGTGAAAATAATAATATCTTAGTTAATGTGAAGGATTATGATAAGTAATACTAAAAATAGTTACCAGTGGGAGTTCGACCTGCATCTTAAGACATGCAAGTTCCCTCCTTTTTACATTATCTAGTGATCAGGCGGATCTTACAGGATGTTACGGATTTGTTTTGCTCGAATAATTATAGAAATAATAATGCACATTTGCGGGATGCAGTATTTGTCGTTTTTAAAATGCCTGTTTGGTTTTATTTTTAGTTAAACGTCGAGTTTTTTGGCCATGTTTTCGTCACTGCGCGGCAAGACTGACAGTCTGACAGTGAATATGTAAAATCGACTGTCCGCCATTATAAAACAACTACACGACCACAGCCGATAACAGCAACAAAAAAATGTAAAAATATAGGCACATGTGTACAAATAACAAAATTCGCGATTTTTTTCAGAAATAAAAAATATTACTGTGCATCCTTACCTTTCTTTTGGGCATCTTGACTGCAGAAAAATCCCGAAAAAATGTCAAAAATCAGAATATTTGTCTAAATAGTGTGCTCGTGAGCAACGGAACCCTGCACGCCTCACAGCGTCTCGCGTAAAATACAATAACGGCTGTATATGTTTTATTAAGTTTTTATATTGAAATTTAAGATAGAAACCGGTTTAAACCAGATTTTGCATATTCCGTGCAGCGATTGGCTGCGAGAATGATCACGTATCGTTGGGCGTCGCTTATCTCTTAAAGCAACAATGACAGAATTCCCCGGTCAGGTTTCAGAGCTCAGACAGATGCTGCTGCTTGTCTTGGTAAGAGCGGCGCCTCTGCTGGCCACAGGGTGGAATTACACCGGAAATTTAAAAAATGAATTCTGAGAAAAACTGCTAGTCATAACTTTATACACACATACGCATTTATTTACATAATTTTTATTATTATTATTTACATAAGTTTTTTTTACAGGTTATGTTAATGGGTGAGTTGGATCAGATGTAAAAGCAAAAAGGATCTATCTGGACGGATGGATGGATAGAGTGAGTCCAAATTTGACTGCTATCTTTGGAACATAACTTTAGTCAGTTCCTAGAAGAAATGTGCATTTTATGTTCTGCCATAAAATATAGATGCTCTTAAGCCATTTTAATATTTGATTTGATTAGTTGTTCTTGAGGTTTCAATTAATTGGTCAAACAATCTGAGTTTGAATTATTTAAAAAGAAAAAAAAAAAAATCCTTATCCAGTAATTACAAACGGATCACAGCCAACGCGAAAGATCAAGCAGATTTTGCACTCTTTATAGCATTTTTAGTCCATAAAAGAAACCCCTGTGGTCAATCAAAGTGAATTTATTTGAAGATTTAAGATCAGTTCTATTGTAATGACAAACATACATAGCCACTGCCCCATAAAACGGGGTGAAACATCCTTCCAGATCTAAAGTATTTACAGATCAGTCAGTCAATAAAAAAAAGTTCAGTGCTAAGCCACAACAGCCTGGCTGCATAAATCATTGAAGAAAGTGTCTCTCTTGTGCTGAAGGGCATTGAGAAAGCAGCGCACTCTCTCCTCTCGGCTGGCGGTGTAGTTTAGCAGTGCTTTCTGTCGACTCTGGGCATCCATGGGCTTTCCATTCCCACGATGCTGCAGGAGCTCAGCCACACAGGTGCGATCTGCTTCCATCTGCTGGAGCGCTTGGCCTTCTCTGTGCAGCTCCTGAGCTTTCTACAACACACAACATATGTGCACCGTCAGGACCACAGTACAGCAAATGTGAATATGAATGTAACGGCACGTGTGATGCTTTTAAATAATAACGTTCTGAACTTCTTAAAGTGAAACCATTTAGGGAAACATTTATAGTTAACGTTTACAAAAACATAAGCATTAAGTAACAACGGCACATGCTGTAATACAATATCCTGTGTCTTCATGCTGGTCAAAAGGTTCTTAATCAAAGCAAGTTATCTTTTTTTCAATAAGGTCTTATTACTAATCTAAGAATATAAGTGACCCTAAATACATTCAAAACAACGGGTGTCATTCAGTAATAACTGTGTGGATTATTTCTTATTTGTACGCACAACTTCTCACAAAAAATGTCTATATAATTCACAACACATGCATATTAATTTGTTATTGCCTTGTTTTAATGTTAAAAGGGTTAGTTCACCCAAAATTGAAAATTATTCCATGATTTACTCACCCTCAAGCCATCCTAGGTGTATATGACTATCTTCTTTCAGACGAACACAATCAGAGATATATTTAAAAATATCCTTGGTCCTGCAAGGTTTATAATGATTGTGAATGGGGGACCGTGTTTTGAAGCCAAAAATAATGCATTCATCCATAAAAAAAAGTAATCCATATGGCTCCAGAGGGTCCTTCTGCAGCAAAGCAATGCGTTTTTGTAAGAAAAATATCCAAATTTAAAACTTTATAAATTCAAATAACTAAGATCCGGCGGACGACCGCACGCAGAACGCGTAAGTCGATTTGCGCCAAATGAGTAAACCCTGACGCGATGTATGACGCAGGATGTAGGAGTATTGTAAGCTTAAAGACCTCTCGCAGTTCAAACAAATAGGGCTGTGCAACAAATTTAAGCTCCTCTTCTCGTATATATTGAAATCCTCCGACATTTCTCTTTAAAATTTATCATTTTAGACTTATAATCCATGACCGGTGATTTGTTTTGCTCTATCCTCCGCGTTCGTCATCACGTTGTGCGTCAGGTCAAAGGATACTCTTCTGCCGCAAATCGACTTGCGCATTCTGCGTACGGCCGCCACCGGAAGCTAGTTATTTGAATTGATAAACTTCTAAATATGGATATTTTTCTTACAAAAACGCATCGCTTTGCTTCAGAAGGACTTTATTAACCCACTGGAGTCGTATGGATTACTTTTTTTTAATGGATGGATGGATGCATTATTTGTGGCTTCAAAACGCGGCCTCCATTCACAACCATTATAAACCTTGGAGGACTAAGGATATTTTTAAATATTTCTCCGATTGTGTTCGTCTGAATGAAGATAGTCATATACACCTAGGATGGCTTGAGGGAGAGTAAATCATGGGATCATTTTAATTTTTGGGTGAACTATCCCTTTAATACATTTTGAGTATTTTAAATGAGCGACCTGCCCTAAGTTAGTCGTTCGCATAAAACACACCCAAACCATGCTCATATAAGGGCTTTCTGCAGAACGAATCCTTTGCAGCCTGTCGTCACTCTCAGCAAACATATAACACTCTCTATAGACATGCAACAAGATCTGAGCAATGCCATGTATAAAATTAATCTTACAAATATAAGGCCATGATTTTTGCGTTTGTGTGGTCACCATGAAAATTAAAATGGACAAATCTTATTTTTTATGAAATACTGCAGTCTTTAGTATAAATGATTTATCAGTGCACATCATTTTATTTTTTTAATTCACATGCCTCGTTATCTTTTCCCAAAAAGGTGTGTTCGACTTAAAGCAGCACTGCGAAAGGCGATCGGCGAGAATTGCAACTTGCAGTCGGAAAACGGAGCCATCAAGTTGGACACTTTCTGCTTCCCGTAGTGACGCTTGTGCAGTGTTTGCTTACTTTATCGCAGACGAAGTGGATTAGATGCAACATTTGTCAAATACAGACGTTTTAATGAAGCAACAGAAACTATTTTCATGTACTGCTTAAAGGATTAGTTTTAATTACCCCATTATTTACTCACCCTCAAGCAATCCTAGATGTATAAGACTTTCTTCTTTCAGACGAATACAATCGGAGTTATATTAATAAACATCCTGATGCTCCCAAGCTTTATAATTGCAGTGCACGGAAAACACCTGCGTGAAGCTCAGAAAAGTGCATCAATCCATCGTAAACGTACTCCATACGGCTCCGGGGGGTTAATAAAAGCCTTCTGAATGCATTTGTGTAAGAAAAATATCCATATTTAACATGTTATAAAGTAAAATAACTAGCTTCCGCCAGACCGCCTTCTGTATTCAACTTACGAAAAAGTTGAATCGTAACTTCTTTCGTAAGTTGTATATATGGAAGGCGTAGGATGTAGCTTCAGAAGCTCTTTATTAACCCCCCCGGAGCCGTGTGGAGTACGTTTATGATGGATGGATGCACTTTTTTTGAGCTTCAAACAGGTTTGTTTCCATGCACTGCCATTATAAAGCTTAGGAGCGGAACAAAAACAAATTTGTGAGCATTGGCGGAACTGAAATTGTCAAAATAAACACAAACACACATGATCGTTGGCATGCGGTGAATCCGGTCGATCCGGTCGATCATGGAACACCCGTGTCGGCTCTGGAAAAGCTGCGGTGGCTGAATCAGCCGTCTGCTCTCGATTCACTCTCGCGGTACTTTGATGTCATAAGTCAAAGTGACGTAGCGTCGGCGCTGTCTCAAGTCGGACAAAATTTCTAACAGGCACGCACTGCTTCAAGTCAGACGCTGATCGGTCCGCACAGCGCCGCATGAAGTCGAACACATCTCATAACTTCCCCTCCCTCTTGCAGTGACATCTCTTCTCTTATGATGTGTTTACTGGCACGAGGGCAGGGCAACCTGTCACTCACATGAGATCCACCAATAGCAAACCACAACCATCCAACCATCCAATCAATTCCCCACAGACAAAATCAAGCTCCGCCCTACATTTGTTCTTGTTCGACAAGTCATTTCACTCGTATATACGTCACAACTGAGAAGAAAAGACTATCGCAATTTCTGTTTCATCTGCTTCAACTTTAAATTAGGAAAAAATTTTAGTATGACAGTTATTTGGTGAATCATGATTTGTTCGTGAATTTGTTCCCCAGATTTCACTCACAAATTTGTGTATGCACGCTTCATGAATGAGACCCAAAGTTTCTAGGTGATAAAGCAGCAGATACCTAAAAAAGCTGTAAATTACCATCAAAACAGGATGACAAAATATTTAATGCATACCTGGAGAGATTGATGACTCAGCTGGTACTGCAAAACAGCTTCACACAGATTCCAGAAAGAATACTCCGGCCACAGGACAGACTGGAACACTAGACACGAATATGAGGTCTGTGGAGTATAAGATAATGCAGGAATATGAAAAACATTCATCACTTCAAAGTTGCAAGGGAAGGTAAATATTAAGAACAATATAAGCTTAATGCACAATGGAAAAGGCAGAAAGATATCTATGAGACCAGTGCCAGACTTTCAGCTGCCATTAGTGTGTTTTTTATGGGAAATCTCATTTGAAAAAGCAGTGATGGGAATTACTCAGCTCTTAACAGCCCAACTTTATCATACTTCATCATAGGGAAAGAACCAGGGGCGTCGCTAGACCCTTTATACTGGGGTACGAGTCTCAGTGAAATACCATTGTGCCCTAGTACAATAATACTGAGAAATTCTTATGCGTCATTGGAGAGACCCGAGGATCGTTTCCTCTGATAATATTTCGGCAATAATGTAATGTTTGTTTTCTATCAGCTGTTTAGAATCAGAATTAGCGATGCCAAATTCGCAAAGAAAACACTCTCATCTAATCTGTCAAACGGGTTTGCAAAAAGGTGTGAAATTGCTTGCGATTCTGTTTGATTCATTAGGACAGTTCACCCATGTGATGAATCATTTGCAGCAGTTTTTTTACACTGAAATAGTATGGGATATTTATAATAAAGACAACAAAAAGAGCACTGGATGAGGTGGATACTTACAATCCATCGTAGGAGACAAAACTTGCAAATGTCTTCTATCGTTTGTCATCGATGAAGCAGCTCTTTATTGTGTGTGTAGCTTATGAATGACTCTATACTAGACAATTTACATCCAAAATAACAGTATTTAAAAAGTATTATAATATAGGCACACTTTTTCAACGGGAGGCCTGTTCCCAAATCTGATGAAAGACTAGAAACACCTCCGAATCAAGATTGTTCCACTGTGAATCAAACTATTAATAGCAGCTGAACTAAAATACTGAATGATTGTACTGCATTTGTATGGCAAGACTAATGTGAATCTCCATTACCTGCCACAGTAGGAAGTCACTAAGGCGCACTTCTCCAGACGTACGGATGAGCAGATCGGGGTTTGGAGAATTACTGCTATACAGACACTCACTGAGAAGCACCTCGGACACATCACTGACAAATCACATAGAGAGGGAAGCAATAAATAACAGTGCTTTACAGGTAATAAAACTTCCTCACACGTGTTTCAAGAAAACTATGTGAAGAAAAGCACAGTTTACCTGGATTTTATCAGACCCTGTTCTACTCCCCATGCCATTTCCTTCACAGCGTTTGCAATTTCATGTCTTGAGGTGTATGCAAAGCACACATTCAGAAAACACCTGCATAATCAAAACATATGAGATGAATGAACTTCAGCAAATGCATCAGATACATATACAGTGGCAAGAAAAAAGTATGTGAACCACTTGCAGAATCTGTGAAAATGTGCAAAATGTTATCAAAATAAGAGAGATCATACAAAATGAATGTTATTTTTTATTTAGTACTGTCCTGAGTAAGATATTTTACATAAAAGATGTTTACATATAATCCATAAGACAAAAAACTAGCTGAATTTATTAAAATGACCCAGTTCAAAAGTATGTGAACCACTGATTCTTAATACTGTGTGTGGTTACCTGGATGATCTACGACTGTTTTTATGTTGTGTGATGGTTGTTCATGAGTCTCTTGTTTGTCCTGAGCAGTTAAACTGAGCTCTGTTCTTCAGAAAAAAATCTCCAGGTCCCAAAAATTCTTCAGTTTTCCACCATCTTTTGCATATTTGAACCCTTTACAGCAGTGACTGAATGATTTTGAGATCCATCTTTTCACACTGAGGACAACTGAGGGACTCAAACACAACTATTAAAAAAGGTTCAAACATTCACTGATGCTTCAGAAGGAAACACGATGCATTAAGAGTCGGGGGGTGAAAACTTTTAAACAGGATGAAGAGGTCCAAATTTTTCTTATTTTGCTTGAATATCATTTTTTTTCATTAGTACTGCCCTTTGGAAGCAACAGAAAATACTTGCATGTTTCCTGGAAGACAAATTAAATACAATTTACCTTGATCTTCAAATTCCAAATATTTTCACCCCCGTCTCTTAATGCATCGTGTTTTTTTCTGGAGCATCAGTGAATGTTTGAACCATTTTTAAAAGTTGTGTTTGAGTCCCTCAGTTGTCCTGAAAAGACGGATCTCAAAGTCATACAGTCACTGCTGGAAAGGGTTCAAATATGCAAAAGATGGTGGAAAACTGAAGAATCTGCAGGACCTGGAGATTTTTTCTGAAGAACAGAGCTCAGTTTAACTGCTCAGAATAAACAAGGGACTCATGAACAACCATCACACAACAAAAAAACAGTCGTAGATCATCCAGGTAACCACACACAGTATTAAGAATCAATGGTTCACATACTTTTGAATGGGATTATTTGAATAAATTCAGCTATTTTTTTTGTCTTGTTGATTATATGTAAACATCTTTTATGTAAAATATCTTACTCAGGACAGTACTAAATAAAAAATAACATTCATTTTGTATCATCTCCCTTATTTTGTTAACATTATTAACATTTTCACAGATTCTGTAAGTGGTTCACATACTTTTTCTTGCCACTATATCATACTATAAAAAAGAATAAATGTTTTTTTAACTCATACACTACCATGCAACAGAGTTTATCTGTACTTGTTTATTGAGTATGACTAGATAATATAGCTAAAAATGATACATATTTTGACTAAGATCTGTAAAATAGAAGGTCAAAAGTTGTAAGGAAAGACACCACAATAAGAAAATAGCCTTATGCAGTGCTTACTTGTTGTGTGCTCTTGTTGACACCACAGCTTTGGCAATAACCTGCTGCAGGTCTTCAGGCAGTAGAGTCAGGTCTCCCAGCACACGAATACACACACCATGCTTCTCAAGATTCTCCCTAGAAATTACATATGCATTTTACAGAATTCTATTTTAGCCAACTGATAGAAGAACAGATCTTGTGCAAGAGTAACGTACTGCTCCGTCAGCAGGCGGCTGAACTTCTGTCTGGCCAGCTCCATCAGGCCATCCACCTCCTCTTTGGAACGCTTGAAGTTCTCAATGCTGAATGCATATACTGTCACCTCATGAATACCCAGGTTTAGGCACCAGCGGAGCGTCTATGAGATTAGAAACAATGCATATTAAGAGTAAAAGAAATATAAAGGATCCATCCACAGTTCATTTTGTTTTTACATGACTTATATGGGATTATATTCAGATATGGTGCATCTGATGGGAGCTTACTGCCAGATTTGTATGTAATAATATGCATCAGATGGTCAATGAATTGATGGTCTAGTGCAGGGGTCGGCAATTAAGTTTGGCATCGGGCCAAAAAAATGTTCACCACTAGATGGCGGGCCAGAACATAGTCAAAGGATAATTTGAATTAATTCATGCAACTAGAATTGCCTGTGACAGACTGTTACAGGGTCTTTTGTAACTCGTATTGAGCTGTTACTCTGTGTCCATATGGTGAATAATAAATGTGCCTCATTTTAATTTGCTTGTTACACAATGGAGCCTAACTTATTGTAATAATTATTTGATGTAGCCTACTTTTACAGTCACGCAACACATTCCCGTCAGTGAACGGATTCCCCGTTCTGTTTCTGACATAGTCCAAGTGCTTTGCAACGGTCGGTTTGTCGCGTTCAGTGTAGACAGCTTTTAGCTGTTACGGCGCAATATTAATATTAGACGGCACCACGAAACGAAGAACCAGCCGCTATAAAAATAACATGGCTGCGGGCACGGGCCAGATATTATTGCTGGCGGGCCAGTTTTGGTTGATTAAAGGTGCAGTAAGAAACACTGTTGAAAGTGGATCGGACACTTGTAGCCAATCAGCAGTAGGGGGCGTGTCCACTCGTGATGGGGGAGGAGAGAGAGCGAGCCAATCAGCAGTTGGGGGCATGCCCACTCATGATGGGGGAGGAGAGAGAGCAAGAGGGAGATTTGAGAAAGACTGTAGAAAGAGTGATGGCTGAGAGACATTACAAAAGAGAAAAGCTCAGAGGAATATCACTGGAAAAAGAAGGGTTATAATCAGGCAATAGCTTTAGGACCCGCATTAATATTAGAAAAGCTTTCCAGCGCTGGAGAGATCTAAGCAGAAGGCCTGAAAACAGACGCCAAGGTCACGTAGTTTTTGCTCCATACCTCACGTAACATTTTGCTGTGTTTCATAGAACAAAGATATGCTGTTGTTGTAATATTAGTCATAGTTACAGGACAGTTTTGAGTGTCACTGTTTGTCTGGAACTGCCGGCAACTAACAACAAAAACTCTTGCTTGTATATATTTTTGTGTACTGTATGTTCACTCTTTGTTCTTCCTTGTTTGTCATCTTCACTTTATTTTTCACGAAGCATTATTTTGCTTCTTTTCAGCCATGATCTTATAGTACTTATCAGTCACTCTTGCATTGTGTGTTTGTGCATTTTAGGGGCGGAGCAATGAAGGGAGGGGTGTATTTGTTTGGGTTGATTTCAAATATCAACTGTGTTTCTCAGAAATTGCTTACTGCACTGTTAATGTGATAGAGGCCCTGTTTCCACCTGGTATTAAGATGCGTTTTGGTTGATCAGATCACAAGTGGATGATGGAGACACATTCCTGTTTACACCTGGTATTTTAATCCGTCACTTTTGTCTACTTTCAACCACTTCTTTGAAGGGAAGGTTTATGGGTGGGTAAATGCAAGGGTTTTTTCAGATCTTTCGATTTAATGGATAAAATAAAATAAAAAGCTCTAAGATAGCTAAAAGACCACGTGAACGCGGTGAGTGCGTATTAGAAATGGTGAAAGAACATTGTGTTTGGTACGTGTTTTGTTTTCAAACCAAACTTGGGTCTTTAGCCAACAAAGTTTAAATCCCGTCTGGCTAGCGCACTTCCCATAATGTTTACGCATTAGGTCAGTAGGCGGAGAGCAGACGGTCTTTTGTGACTGTTCGAACACATTCGACCACATGAGCGTTTACACTACAAAAGCAATCCAGTCGGATGCGTTTTCAACTACCTCTGGAATTGGCCAAAAGTGGACAAGCTCAAAACATTTTAGACCCCGTTTACACCTGTATTTAGCATCGTCCACTTGTGATCCGATCCACCAAAACACATCTTAATACCAGGTGGAAACAGGGCCGGTGTAATGCAGATATATACATAATACAATTTCATAACCAGTGACATGTATTCAAAATTGCTGAATTAAAATAAATATAGATTGTGTAACTGACAGAAGTAAGATGTATGTTAATCGCTCAAGCAGTCAAAATGGCCAAATATTGTCTAATAAATCCATCTAGTTTGTATATCAGTTTGTCAGTCTCTGAGACAATCCGCACACTTACCTCAGCCAGTTTCTCAAAGCCCTGTGAGTGGCCCTCCTGCCGCTCTACATGTGTCTTCTGGGCATAACGCCTATTACCATCCATGATAAAGGCCACATGTTTGGGCATGGGCCCTGCCTAAGATATAAAAAGAGTTTAAGAAAGTCATTAGACTATTGGATGATTATTTCAGTTGTACAGGCCACTGCGTGATCCTCTGAAACAGGGGTTTTCAATCTTTTAGGATGTGTTCACACTTGTAGTTCGATTCTCTTTTGGTCCGGACCAAAAAAGAAAATTATACAATATTTAGTCCTGGTTCGCTTAGCATTCACACTGCCATTTTTAACACCGAACCTAAAGATACAAAAAAAAAAAAAAGAAAAAAAAAAGGCTTTTATAACGTATATTTTGCGACGGAACTTGTTGAACATCCAAAACAATGGTGTGTGCTGGACTAAATCCACTCACTGTATGTGCGTACACATGGAGCTGACAACTAGTCAAGAGCTTATAAAACGTGTAAAGGAGTCAAAACAGCGGCAGGAATCCCTCCGTCACACACACAAACAAAGGTCTGCTGTGAGGAGACGCGGTTCTGATGCCTGTACCGAACTGTGATGGGCAACATCGCGACTATGACAAGAAAAAACAGGTATGCTTGACCTGTTTTTGGTTTGTTTACGTCTTTAGTCCGTGTTGCATTCATATTTCAGTCGAATCGCACCAGAGTTCATTTGAAAGCGGACCGAGGCCCATCTTTTCAGCGGTCTTGGCCTGCTTGTTTGGTGTGCACCAGGGTTTGGATGGCAGAGTTTACGCGTATTCAAATGAACCGCACTAACAGAGCAATCACACCAGGGTTTGTTTTAATCAAACCAAACCTGCCAAATGTGAACACACCCTTATGCCGCGGTCCCACAAATATGATCATCCTCGTGTGAGGAACACCCAACTAAATATTTAAATGATTTTAATCTTTAATAAACAGCCAATATATACACTGGAAATTTACTATTATAAAAATATAATATGTTTCTATTTGTTACATTATATAATAATTAAAATTTTCTACTCTTCTTTTTTTTTTTTTTTTTTTGAATTATGACTTAGTATGCCATAATTTCGACTGTTTATGTCATGATTATGACTTTTTTAAGTCATAATTTTGGCTTACTATATGTCATCACTTGTCATTATGACATAAAAGTCGGAGTTATGTGATAAAAAGGCTTTCTGTCATAATTATGATTCTTTATGTCATAATTTCACTATAAAAATACAGTATATAATATAATATAGTATATAATATAATAGATTAATTTACTAATTTAGTCTATTTAATAGATTAATAACTATTTTTTATTTTAAATCACATTTTATTTATTTTATATACTTTATAGTTTTTCTCTAAACTTTCCCAAAGACCCCGTCTGAAAAGCCCTGCTCTGAGCCTGAAACACACCTTTAGGATGTTGGCAGTGAGCCTTTCTATAAGTGATAGTTCCCGCTCTCGAATCCACGACATGGCAGTTCTTTCTGTGAAAAAAGAAGAGAGTTACTGTCACAATATGCACAATACTAACTGACCGAACAAGACCAAAAGAAACGGAACACGTATTGTGCATGAGCACTCAGTAAAACCACAACAATAAACAGGAACTTATTATAATCAAACTTATTTATGTACCGCAATTGTACTACTCTAGCTTAATCTTCAACTATATAACTTACATGATTAAATATAAATGATGTTGATATAGAAGCAGTGTGGTAGATAGATAGATTTAAATCAACACTTATTATACACTTATACTATTTATTTCCTCAAAATTGCTCAAAGCAATATTTTTAAAAAAAAGAAGGCTGTGTCGTTTATAGATTTTCAAAAAACTGACATAAAACAAAATATGTAATGTCACTATTCCTGAAATGGTCCTCATAGGATCAAATAATGTATTAAAAAATATCATAACGTCCCTTGACAGCATGAATATGATATATTGCACACAATACACAACCATTTTCTCTAAGCAAACCTTACCAACCTGAAAACACTAACACATTTAACTACATCAGTAAATTAAAAGCATCAGTATTATTATAATGACTTGTTGTAACCGGTTCCTGCATGGAAGGCACAACTACCCTAAATATCAAGTCATTCCGATGTTAAATTAGCATGTCACTGTCATCGCTTTCATTAAAAGGAGGCTTTCATTCAAAGAATTAGAAATCAGTTTGATTTAATTCGCAGTTTTTAAAGAAATCAGGAAAGCTCCAACTCACTACCTGTCTGTAGGATGACGTCTTCTTCCCCTGACAGGAAGTGACGACATAGAAACGCGACAGCAAAGCAATCGCCAAAATAATTCTTTTTTTTAATGTATATATATATATTTTTTTTTATTGAAAATTAAAGGTAACAGATATTAACAGTAAGAAAATAAGTGGGGAAATACGGACATCATCACAAGAGGTTATGAGAATTACAAAAATCAACACAATATAACATTTTGTCATCATGGAAAATTAAAGGTTGCCAAAATAATTCTTGTTATCCGACCAATCCAGCAAATGTAACTATTTATTTTTCGTCCCTTAAAACGTTGCAATCATTATGAATACGTTCGACATATATTTGTTGATGTAGCCTATTATTTTTAGACACTTTTAATTAAATGCAAAAAAAGTGCCCAGGGGTATAGAAAACAAAACACACACTATAAAAATGCATATTGTTATGTCGTATTTTGCACATTGAAAAAGCAAGAGTTTCCAGATAAGATTTACAAGTCTCAAAAAATCTATAGCCTATATTTAAGTATAAAAACATGTTAAATATGTTTATTTATTTATTTAAAATAATTCCGTAACTATTAGTGGGGACAATTAAACTAAAATAAATCTAAAATATGTTTTGGCAACAAATATTCACTATAATCATGAAATAATCACAAATTATATAATCTGAGATATGTATAATCATTGGTTTTCAGAAATAAATTGTGACTTGACCTACTTATGACTTTACAAAGTAGCCTAATTTTCTAAATTTAGATCATTGTCTAATATTTTGCTCACCTATATTGTAATCTAAATCATGAACACTTAATTTTTTTTTAAATTACATGGAATAAACAGTGTCGTTCTATTCATCTGAAGATGTATTTAAGTGACTATGCATTTGCAAAAAGTTTCTTGGAAATACAATTCATATTCAAGCCAAGATAATACTAATTTAAAGTGATGTCCTATAGCTTTCTTTACAATAGGTTAGTTTGCACGTTATTCAATTACTTTTATCGGTTTGACATTTTAAAAGGACTTTTTGTCAGTAATTTTATGTTGAGGTTCATATTACAGAATTATGGTAGACCATTTCTGCCACATAAGAAAACAAATCATGCTTTGGTATTACATACTACCAAGTCATATGAGAAATTATTATATGAATAAGTCAGAAATTATGACTTAAAAAGTAATCATTATGACATACTAAGTCATAATTATAACTTAAGTAATAGTTTTGACTATAAAAGTCGGAATAAAGGGCTTTCTATGTCACAATTATGACTCTTTATGTCATAATTTCGACTTTTTATGTTAAAATTATGACTTAATATGCCATAATTTCGACTCTTTGTCATAATTATGACTTTTTATGTTAAAATTATGACTTACGCCATAATTTTGACTCTTTATGTCATGATTATGACTTTTTAAGTCATAATTTTGGCTTAGTATATGTCATCACTTGTCATCGCGACATAAAAGTCAGAATTATGTGATAAAAAGGCTTTCAGTGTCATAATTTTGACTCTTTGTGTCATAATTTTGACTTTTATATTAGAATTATGACTTAGTATGCCATAATTTCAACTCTTTATGTCAGAATTCTGACTTTTTAAGTCATAATTTTGGCTTATATGTCATCACTTCCGACATAAAAGTCAGAATTATGTGATAAAAAGGCTTTCAGTGTCATAATTATGACTCTTTATGTCATAATTTCCCATTTTTATGTTGAATTTTGGCTTAGTATGCCATAATTTCGACTCTGTATGTCTAAAATTAGTGACTAATTTATAATTTATAATATTATATTATGACTAATTTATAATTTTTATAGTATTTTTTTTTTTTTTTCAATTTTGGCTTAGTATTTGTCATCACTTAAACTTTTCATCTGATAAATATGACGACTTAGTACGTCATAATTACGACTTTTTATGAATTATGATTTACAAAAGCGATTTTTTTCTTATGTCGAGGAAATGGGCTTCCACACGCAACCCATATAGTGCACTAAATAGGAATAGGACGTTATTTCGTACACCCCTAGACTTAAATACAAGGGGGTCAGTATGTAGTATATAGTGTGTAGTATGCAGTAAGCATTTTGCCTGCGCTCCTTCCTGTTCTGAATGAATGAATTGTGATTTTCAAGCGCACACTAGAGGGCGAACACAAAACAGACCAGCCACAGTCAAGAATCTCAGCAGTGGGAGGAGAAGAAGAAGAAGAAGAAGAAGAAGAAACGGGCTCTCGGGCTGTGGGGGGTGAGTGACTGACGGACGGGTTGAACGTTTTTGTTCCGCTGGTGGATCCTGCTTGAACGGTGAGCAGGAGGCACAACAACCCGAACCAGAGCAGCCCGACCCGCAGCATCCAGCCACGGACGGAAAGAGCCCGGAGGAGAGGGTCATTCGGGATCGGAACTAAGGAGCTTTTGTTTCTCTCTCAACTCCTGCGGGTTTGGGGGCTCCAGCAGCGGCGGCGGAGACGATCCCGCTCGCCCAGGGAAGGAGGCTGGAAGTCGGGGACGCTTCCAGCCTGAAGGGCCGGGCGCCGTGGCGATTGAGCATCGGGACTTTGGTGAACCCTTTGTGGCTCAGTGGATGGGATGGAGCCGGGACCATCTGGCGCTGGTGGGTTCGAATCTTTTAAGTTGTTTTGGAAGCTTTTGAAATGATACAATGTTATTATTGCTACACACTCTAAAATGATACATTGTAACGTTCCGTAGGCTTCCGTACGGACACATTGTATCATTCTACAAGGAAACATTGTAACATTCCATTAGAATGTTCATTACTAGGTGATGTCTGGAAACGAATGTACAGGTTACAGTGATATGTGCACAAGGGGAAAATGATGCGAGGAAGCAGGGATATTGTCCCAGGTCAGGGGTCGTGGGAAGAGGTTGAAGCCCGCCTTCAGCAGATGCAGCAGGGGAAAGTGACCCCCAGGGGTCTTTATTGATCCTGCTAAAATGTGGCTGAGTCCAGTGTTACCAATTTCACTTCCATTAACAGTATAAATGCACAAGACTGTGCGGCATATGACCAGATAAATGATTTATATTTGGAGGGATAAAAGCTGCCTGGCAGCTGCAGTGGGTTTTGGGAATATGATTTGATTTATTTTTTCAGAAACATTCAGTGGATAAATTATGAACCGTTTCAAAGGACGTCTTTAAATGCAGATGAAAGAAGTTGTCAGTTTTGACCTGCAAGATGTTGCATTGGACGTGTAAAGCTGTGTGCAAAATGGTGTGTTTTGGTAATGAGTTTCTGATGAATGTGGAAAATAAGGAAAGGTCATAGTTTTCATGTTTCTTTTCACTGTTCTTGATGTTAAAGAGTTTTCAGGAATGGATTTTAATAGCTAAACATTTTCCTCTTGCCTTGTTTCCCTGCCTATTTTTGCAGTATTTGCAATGCATTAACCTGAGGTTGTAATTGTTCAGTGTTGAAATACTTTCTTCTAGCCCAGTGTGAAATAGCGAGGCATTTGTGTTTGAAACTGTGACTTTGTGGCACTTTCAGAACATTGATTGTTTAGTTTGATCATCAATTCCTCTTGGGAAGTTCGTGTTTATGACGTCAGGTGCGTTCAAGTCGCTTTCGTCAGAGGAAAATGGCGGTGTACCTTCTCTTAATTAACTACACACACACAAAAAAAAAAAAAAAAACAGCAAGGTTTTTAAACTTTTTAGAAAATGAAGAACAAAGAATGAGCATCAGGTGTGTTTTGCTTTTTGTTCAGCCACTGTAATTTTTATTGTTACATTTTATATTATATTACAATGCTATTATATTGTGTGCAGGCAGTTAGCTTATTTTGTTGTAAATAAAAACCCTGACAATGTCACTGCTAATTACCTATAAGTGTAGTTGATTTCCGCCATATTTCTCACTGACACACCACTTAAAGAAAATCCAGAGCTTCCCACTCATATTTACGACTTTGTGGTGGCGTTCATCTGCGTTCAACTCGTAAATACGATCTTTCCAACATGACTTGAACCCACCACACAGCAATGGTGTGAGTTTGGGGTGGGACTATCTTTTGTCTGACCAATGGCAGGTGTGTTTGGGAAACTTGTTTGAAAACAAACATTATTTATGCAATTCAATTTGGTGATGCTAGTGAAATGTGCAATGAATGTCTGTTTTCAGAGTGAATTTTGCAATATCTTTTGGTCTTGTGTATATATATCGGACACCCTGATGTCTTGGCACTGACCATTGAAAAGCCCACATTGCTAGACCAAAACTTCTTGATTTTGTTGTTTTTCTGACACGGAGGGTGGCCTTTATTAATGAGCGGCAGGGGAAGGGTCACAGGGGCTGTGCACTGGCCAGGTGGCGTCTCTGTGGATCTTGCACACTTCAGTGCATTATGCTCTTGAGCCCTCAACAGCAGGACATCTGGGACGCCAGACCAGTGCTAACCCAGTCAGCACCATGCCAAAATGTTGCTTCTGTCTCTCTGTTCTGTTCTGCCCACATCTGCTTTCTTTACTATGGATGATATAACAAAATTGATTTTTCTGCACTTTACAATAAGGTTCCATTTGTTAACATTAGTTAACATGAACTAAGCATTTATTAATGGCAACGTTTACTAATACATTATTAAAGTCAAATGTTATATCTGTTTATATTATTTAATGGACCTGAGACAACATGAACTAGCAGTCAATAGTTGTGATTTTAATGTCAACAAAAATGAACAAATACTGTAACAAATGTCTTGCTCATTGTTAGTTAATGCATTAAAGGATTAGTTCACTTCAGAATTAAAATTTCCTGATAATTTCCTCACCCCCATGTCATCCAAGATGTTTATGTCTTTCTTTCTTCAGTCGAAAAGAAATTAAGGTTTTTGAGGAAAACATTCCAGGATTTTTCTCCATATAGTGGACTTCAACAGTCATCAACGGGTTGAAGGTCCAAATGTCAGTTTCAGTGCAGCTTCAAAGAGCTCTACATGATCCCAGACGAGGAATAAGAGTCTTATCTAGAGAGACGATTGGTCATTTTCGAAAAAAATAAAAATTATATACTTTTTAACCACACATGCTCGTCTTGCACTGCTCTGCGATGTGCCACGCATTACGAAATCACGCATGACGTAGGCAGAAGTACTAAGATGACCTTTCCAACGTGGTCAACGATTTTAATTCTGAAGTGAACTAATCCTTTAACTAACATTAACAAATGGGAACTTTATTGTAAAGTGTTACCATCTTTATATTTATGTATTTGCTCTGAAATGGCTTTAAAAAGTTTATTTTTCAGCAAGAGGAACCATCATTTAGATAAAAATCAATGTCTTCCACTGCTTCTCGCTAGATATTGCATCAGTTTGATATTAAAAAATTTTAATTTATCAACATTTTGTAAATTTTTCTATCTATCTATATATCAACATATATAGATATATATGTATATATATATATATATATATATCCATCCCTAACAGAGAGCTGCCATTGTTTACTGGTTTCTTGAGATCTGGCTCCATTTCTAGCCATCTGCTGCTGCTTGCATTTGCGCTGGTGTAGGAACATGCTCAGCGAAAGAGAGTTTGCCATTGATCAAGACTTAGCAGAGTATATATCCTCAACAAAAAAAGTATACGAGAGTTTTCCGAAGGCTCTTAAATCATAGGCGAGCTATAAAGTGGGCCGTGTAGGATAAGATTGATGACCTCGTCTTGGTGTAATGTTGAGGTGCTCGCTGACACTATACGATGAATACGGCGAAAGGTCCAGCTCTCCCCAAACCCCCACGTATCCCCGGGTCTCCTGATCTCCATGACAATGTGTGTTGCTCTTGTGTTGCTATGGTGAGGCTGGGAATGTTTTGGGGCCCCTGTGTTTGTGTGTGCTGATGTGGAGGTGTGGGGGGCTCCTCTCCTCTCCTGCCCCCCTGTATGAGAAGGAGGGCAGCTGGGGTCTTTGTTATGATGGAGGGAGTGTTCGTCATGGACAGAGAGGTTAAAGGCGTCAACTCGTTAGACTAGTGCTTCACAACTAGTTTTGTTTTGGGATGCAGATTTGGACTTTGGACATCAACATACAAAACTGGAAACACTAACAACATTAACATACTAACAAATCTGTTTATCATACGCAAGTAAACAAAATGTTGGTGTGTGTAATTTCTGAGCCATTAGCATCACCGAACTGAATTGCAATAATAATGACTGTTTTCAAGCAGGTTTCCCAAATATTCTCTTCACTGCCTCTAGTGGATTCAATGTTGTTGTGTCGAGCTGGTCGACGTAGTCAAAAAGATCAATGTTTTGAAAGCGTCACAGTGTCAACCTTATAAGACTTACTTATAATTGACTGTTCACAAAGACCCGCCCCCTTTAGTTACTGTTGTTATAACCGAAAAGCCATGCTGCTCTCACGCCATACATCATGTTCTTAATAATACGAGTAACACGAATAAATACCATTTTGTGGCTCTTTAATGTGTCGTGACAGATCGCTGTAGCTCCTCAGTTCCAGTGATCATCTTTTCCTACAAGTTAATTTATAGCATCAAATAAACATGAATGAACATCAGAAGGAATTTTGTTTCAACCATGGAAAGACGTCAGTAGGCACCATTTTTCAAGTTCAAGCAAAGACTATAGATATAGAAAGACGGTTCACTCCTATTAGTTATGAATGGGAGAAACTGCAACACGCAATATGGCGGAATACGTCCCGTCTTCTAAGTAAAACAGCCAATTGCTGACTGCTGCTGCCGTTAGAGGCTCCGGCTCCCATAGAAACCTGATACTCATGCTTAGGACTGCACATGCGCAATGACTCGTCTAGCCTGAAAAACAAGTTTTTTTTTCACGCTATTTGAACATAAGAAACAACATTTATGGGACAGTTTATGTCAGATTTTGTTGCTGATTTGAAATATGTTATTTAATTGTGAGTTCGTCAAGCATTTTTTGAAATTTCACAATTGCCCCATTCAAATAGATAGGACTTGGATACCCGAAATGGCTGTCCGGAGGAGTTGCAAATATGGCCGCCAAGTGAACAGACTTTCCTTAAAAGGGACTTTAGTTCAAGTCCACCGATGTTAATATGCTAACTCCCCAGTCTGCTTTGTCGGACAAAATGGCGGATTCAGCGTTATGATTGGTTAGATCGCCTGTCAATCAAACTCCCAGCGAAGGGTCAATTGTCTGTCTCATCTTATCAAACTGGGATAGATGAAAGTATCTTAACATGAAAATGACAAAAGTTACCATGACTGCACATACCCAACCAGTGCTGTTATTACAAAGCTATTAAAAAACATCTTGTATATTGAATTATAGCTGAAATAAATAATTATTAGATGAAAAACTTAAACTTAAAGGGGTCCTTGGTTATGATTTCACTTTTTTAACTTTAGTTAGTGTGTAATGTTGCTGTTTGAGCATAAACAACATCTGCAAAGTTACAACTCTCAAAGTTCAATGCAAAGGGAGATATTTTCTTTTACAGAAATCGCTTTTTAAGGACTACAACAAACAGCTGGTAGGGACTACAACGAGCTTCTTCCTGGTATAGTGACATCACAAACCCGAAAATTTACATAAACCCCGCCCCCGAGAACACACAACAAAGGGGGTGAGGCCATGTTGTGCTGCTTTAGAGAAGAGGAAGAGTTGTTTTAGTAGAGTGTTGTTATCATGCCGTCATTTTACGCCGGACTGCTTCACAAACGAGGGTCAATTCAACGCTGGATTTGCACAAAAGATTAACATGACGGCACATGCTAGTTGATGAGCTGAATCAACTCCACAGCAACTACATAAATTTATCCACTAACCATTCAGAAACGTCCAGTTTCATTCTAAAAGTTGTAACTTCTTCCTGAGTCTCTCCATCAGTGTCGACTCCGGTTTGAACAATGAGTCTGAACACCGTTACTGACAATCCTCATTTTAGCTGTGTGAGATTCTCCAGCTTTGTTGTTGTTGAGCAACCTAAGCGCGAGCTGTTAAAGCTCTGCCCTCTTCTGGAAATGGGGCCGGGAGCAGCAGCTCATTTGCATTTAAAGGGACACACACAAAAACTGCGTGTTTTTGCTCACACCCAAATAGGGACAAATTTGACAAGCTATAATAAATGATCTGTGGGGTATTTTGAGCTGAAACTTCACAGACACATTCTGGAGACACCAGAGACTAATATTACATCTTGTGAAAAGAGGCATTATAGGTCCCCTTTAAAAAATGTTTTCTTGGCAATTAACTGACATCAAATATATTTAAGTTGAGTTACTAAAACTAAAACTGAAATAAATATAAATAAGAAAAAAAGACAAATAAAAAAACTTATAAAAATGACAGACGCATATAACAAAAATACTAAAATAAAAAGAAAAAAAAAGAAAAGAATTAAAATTAAAAGTGAAAATATTAAAATAAAAGCTAATTCAAAATATCAATAAATACTACAATATTATATACCTAAATGGTAACACTTTAGTTTAGGGTCCAATTCTCACTATAAACTAGTTTCTTATTAGCATATATGCATGTTACTAGGATACTGGCTGTTTATAGTATCTATAAAGCACATATTAATGCCTTATTCTGCATGATCATATTCTACATCTCATAATCCGACCCAATACCTAAACTTAACAATTACCTTACTAATTAGGTAATTAGGTGTTTATTGAGGCAAAAGTCATAGTTAAAGGGATAGTTCACCCAAAAATGAAAATTTGATGTTTATCTGCTTACCCCAGGGCATCCAAGATGTAGGTGACTTTGTTTCTTCAGTAGAACACAAATGATGATTTTTAACTAAAACAGTTGCGGTCTATCAGTCGTATAATACATGTCAATGGGAACACCATCTATAAGAGTCAAAAAAACATGCACAGACAAATCCAAATTAAACCCTGCGGCTCGTGACGACACATTGATGTCCTAAGACACGAAACGATTGGTTTGTGCAAGAAAACAAACAGTATTTATATCATTTTTTTACCTCTAAAACACCATGTCCAACTGCCTTGAGTATCCGGTTGGTGAGGTCTGAAAACGCGCTCTGATGACGGGTGAACTATCCCTTTAATAGAGAGAATTGGACCCTAAACTAAAGTGTGACCATATAAATAATACTAAAATAACACTGGACCCAACAATATTCAAAATTATTAACATGGACACAGGCTCAATAGGAAAATCAACAATTTTGGTTTCTAAACTTCTCTTTAATTTGAAAGGTTTCATGCTCTCAGCAACCAGTAATTTACCATCGGAACAAACCGTTCTTAAAAAATTCTCATTGTAAGTGTATTTTCTTTGATCTTCTGTATATGTTATGGTTTTTGAGGGTGAGGGTGAAGGCGGGTCACACAACCGTTGACATCTGTCCAATTTGACTGGCAAAGTGACAAATACATTTCCAGCAAAGTAGAGTTTGATTGGATACACGAACTTTGACAACAACAACAGATCCTCTTCTCCATTTTAAACATTGATAAGTCTATTTATTTTTCATTATATGATTAGTTGTGTGTTATTATTTACATTGAGTATTGTTTAGGTGTCTTAAAGCACACAACATTACTGCAGGAGTCGCTGCCAGTTTAACATTTCACAGGCCCGACTGACGAAACACTGATAGATACACAACTGCGTTACAGCGAAGCAGGTTTGCTTTGGGCTGCGCTTTTATCAAGCTTGAATAAACACAAAGCAACTTGAGATTGGAACAGGCCTTTTATATCAGTGGGCGACTGATGTGGGTTCTTCAGTGGGCTGATATACAGTCGGGTCCAAAAGTCTGTTTCTGTTTTGCATCGTTTTCCAATTCAACACAAAATATAATTAACCAAAACACACAATAAGAGCGTGCAAAGTGTGGAACTTTGTGCATGACAGGGATTTGAATACTTGTGCGCACAGAGGAAAGACGCATGTGCAACAGTAGAAATCTTTTGCGATACTGTTTAGCCTGTATTGTGGTAGATATATTTGTGTACACTACCATACAAGTTTGCTGATTTGCTGCTCAAGAAACATTTCTGATTATTATCAGTGTTGAAAATATTTTTGTCAAAGCTGTGATATATATTTTTTCAGGATTTTTTTGATGAAAAGATATTTTAAAAACATAATTTATTTGAAATAGAGATCTTTTGTAACATTATTAATGTCTTTACTGTCACTTTTGATCAATTTAATGCATCCTTGCTGAATAAAATTAATAATTTCTTTCAGTTAACCCCCCCAAAAAACCCAAACTTTTGAACTGTAGTGTATATTTTTGCAAATCAGTGAACATGACTAATTTATGATATTTATTTACTTGTGAGAGCCACAAAGAAACATGCTGTGATGTGAAAATACAGTGCATCTCAGATGATGCATAGCTTGTTATTTGGAGGGGTAAACTAAAGCAGTTTAGTTGGTTATTGTTGGCAAACAGCATTGCAGCTTACTACACTAATAAAGTATTAATCTGATGTGCATCACATCTTTTTGTGTTTCAGCAACTTTACAAAAACTTTGTCATCCAATCAGAAGTTAAAGTCTGAACTAAACTCTTTTAAAATATTAGTTTGAATGTTTTGAGGTTTCATAATGTACTTGTTATAAATGATCAGATCTTTTGGTTACAAATCACATTCTTATTTAAATGTATACCATTCTTTATTCACTTTCCAGCAAAAATAAATATATTGTGATATACACTGCTAATGTGATTGTGGCCATAGCATCAATATATGTGTGTGTGTGTGTATTGTGGGAGAAACACTAGACAATATGTGAAAGTGCTGAAAAGCTTTCTCTGGTTATTGAATGAGTAATGATTGTCAAAATTGCAGTATATTGTAGCACCAATTTTGAGTTCACTCTTAAGTTTACTTTTACCCCCATCCTCCCTACTTTCTCTTATTCATTTTTTCCTCCTTTTGCCTTTCCACCCCCTTCCCGTTTTAGTCACCATCCTCTTTGTTCCTTTTCCCTGCTTTTGTCCCGTTTCCATACACACTCCTGTCACCATATCTCTAGTCCCATAATCCCCCAAACTCCCCCTGAACTTCTCCTTTCAACGTGTCCCGCTCTTATAACCTTCTATCTGCTTAATGACCTCTGTCTCTCTGTCTCTGGTCCGCAGTGCCCATCGGGCCGTACCCCCCACCCCTGCAGCAGGTGTTCCAGGCGCCCCGCAGGCCGGGCATGGGCACCGTCGGCAAACCCATCAAGCTGCTTGCCAACTACTTTGAGGTGGAGATCCCAAAAATGGATGTGTACCACTATGAAGTGGACATCAAACCTGATAAGTGTCCTCGGAGGGTCAACAGGTAAATGCCCCGGCACCTCAAAGATCCACAGTCATTCCTTAGGAATTATATAAATATAATATAAAAGAATTAGTGCTGTCAAATCAATTAATTGCATCTAACATAAAAGTTTGTGTGTGTGTATATATATATATATATATATATATATATATATGTGTGTGTGTGTGTACATATATAAACACACACACATATATTTGCAAACTTTTATGTTAGATGCGATTAATCAATTTGACAGCACTAAAAAGAATATAAAATAAATATAATAGTCATTTTTCCACATTGATTTTGGAATCAGAGGTAGAATGACATGAAAAATAATAATGACTAAAATTGAAGTAAATATAAATTAATATATAAATATGAAAAATATAAAATATGAAAATAGAAATATTAAATAAAGCTAATACAAACTACAAAAACACCTAACAAAATTATTAAAAATTAAACTAAAATTAAAATGGAAACTGAAAATATGAAAATAAAAGCTAACTAATTTTTTCCCACATTTTTTCCTTGTCTTTCCTCAATATGAATTGAGATAAAGGTTCCCCTATAATAAGCTGTTTCTCTAAAAACATTTCAAACCCCGCAGATGTGCACAGCTCGGTGTGGCGAGGGCGAAAATATAATATGTTACCTTAATTACATAAAGTGTGACCTAGAAAGAAACCACCTCACGCTGTTCTCCCCTGAAACTGTTTTAAGATAAAATGTTCTCGTAGACGTGCACAGACAGCAGTTGAATCCTGTTCATCATGTAACTGTATTTCAGTTCAGCTAAGCCTTCTGCCTGCTGAGTTAAATACAACTTAAGCCTGGTTTATTCTTGACGCGTCTGCACAAGTGTGAGGACGAGTGTGAAAACTGACGTCATCATGCCGTCACCACTGCATGAGCGCGATTGAGCCAAGCTAGTGCACTTCTGCATGAGGCACTTCAGTGCTTTTGGACCCTTAAAAAACACTTTTTGAGGCAGAAAAGGATCTGAAAAGCACCATGTTTTCACCTACACAGTGAAATTGCCTGTTATTATCACAAAAAAAATGTTTCAATCAGGTTTTATAAAATGTGAATAATCACAGTTTAATGTGACCTTTCACAGGGAGGTTGTGGAATACATGGTCCAACATTTCAAACCACAGCTCTTTGGTGACCGAAAGCCAGTGTACGATGGGAAGAAGAATATCTACACTGTTTTAGCGTTACCTATAGGCAGCGAAAAGGTATGTAAAGGATTTGATTGATAAGATTTTGAGAATATGATTCCCGATATATTCATGATGATTGCTAGTGAAATAAATTTTAGCAACATTGTCAATATTGCAATTATTTTATGTGGCAACCTCAATTGTAAATTCAATTCAATCTGTTATCATTCTGAGCCTTTCATTACATGTTGTAGGTTGACTTCGAGGTGACCATCCCTGGAGAAGGGAAAGATCGCATCTTTAAAGTGTCCATTCGTTGGCTGGCCAAGGTGTCGTGGAGGCTGCTGCAGGAGACGCTGGTCAGCGGACGTCTACAGGTCCCGCTGGACTCTGTCCAAGCCCTCGATGTGGCCATGAGACACCTGGCCTCCATGAGGTACGCTGGTCATGGACTTACAGGGCTCAGGCATTCTGGCCCTATGATTTCCATAATGCAGAAAATGAATCGCAGAATCTGGTCATGAAAATGGAGTTTACTGTATAACATGGAATGTCACGGTATTTGATACATTTTGGATGGATAAATCAAAAGTAGTGCTGTATAGTTAATCAAATCGCAATATGGTCTGGTGTCCAGGAATATTGAAGTGCAAAAGTCTGCATGTTCTTTGTGTCTCTGTGTTTCGGCAGTTTAGTATGGAAGCTTGTTTCCAACATGAAATAAAAAATAAAAAAGGTAATTGCAAGTTTATATCTCACAATTCTGACTTTTTTTTCTCAGAATTGCGAGATATAAAGTCAGAATTGCATGATATCAAGTCAGAATTGCGTGTTATAATGTCCAATTGTGAGGGGAAAAAGACTGACGTTTTTTTCCTCAGAATTGCGAGTTTATAACTCGCAATTCTGACTTTATATCACACAATTCTGACTTTATATCTCGCAATTCTGACTTTATATCTGAGAAAAAAAGTCAGAATTGTTTGATATAAAGTCAGAATTGCATGATAACTTGCAGTTGTGAGAAAGAAACTTTATAACACGCAATTGCGAGAAAAAAAGTCAGAATTGTGAGATAAAAAGTTGCAATTACCTTTTTTATTTTTTATTTAGTGGCGGAAACAAGCTTCCGTAGTTTAGTCTACTGCACATACTCAAGCATGCATATTAATATTAATATTATTATTATTATTAATAGTAATAATAATAATAATAATAATAAAAAATTAAAGCTTAGTTTTAAGTAATAGCACATATTTTTTCTTCCATGTTGTAGTGTTAAAATTCTTCATTTGATTGCTGTTTTTGATAATAAATTTGTATTAAATCTTAAATTCAGAAAAATGTATACAGGAATCACAGGAAAAAAAAAAAAAAAAACTCTGGGAAAAAAAAAAAAAAAAAAAACATTTAATAGGGCCCTATTATTGTCAAAATTTTAAAGTTCCCCTATATGCTATTGTAGAGGCTCCTAATTTTGTTTTAAAGTCTCCTACAATAGATTTACATGCATTCGAGGTAAAAAAAAAACACTTTAATTTTCTCATTATATATTGCAGAATCAGCTCTTTTCTCACAGTGTCTGAAATGGTTCGATAAAGGATCCGGTCTCTCTAAACCCCTCCTTTCCATGAGCTACTCTGCTCTGATTGGTCAGATGGCCCAGTCTGCTCTGATTGGTCAACCACTTACAGTGCATTTCGGAAACAAAATTCCATTACCATATCTGAATTTCAGCTGCGAAGGCTTCCTAGGAACTTGATGCACAGTGATGTGAACAGTAACGATGGCGTCGGTTTTACCATATCAATTCAAGCCGAGTTTCATCCTTTTGAAGTGCATCAAAGTGGATTTGCAGCACAGAAAACAGCGTCTTCTCAACATGTCGACAACACGAACCAAACTCTTCCAGTCTCAGCTACAACTACAGTGTTTGTGGGCGGGGCAAAGTAGATGCCAGTGAAAACCATAGGCTGGCATTATGCAAATTTGTTACAAACCTAAAGTAGGTTCATACAGGAAGACTGGAATTTTTTTGGCCAATTCAGATTCGCTTTTTTCTTTTGGGAGACAATAACTTTATTTGTCGTGCACTTTTATCTTTGAAACTCTGCAGACCTTTTACATTCACAAACAGCTATATTACACACCACAGTAACATTTGGAGCTATTGGACCATCCGTCTTTCTCATTTGCAGGTACACTCCAGTGGGACGCTCCTTCTTTTCCCCTCCTGAAGGATACTACCATCCTCTGGGTGGAGGCAGAGAGGTATGGTTCGGCTTCCATCAGTCTGTTCGGCCAGCCATGTGGAAGATGATGCTCAACATTGATGGTATGACGTTTTCGCTGTTTTCTCTTGATTGCTCACTGTCAAGAAACGTCAATGTTTTGTACTTAAATATACAAAATGGACAATCAAACTCTCTGTTTTTGCTGTTTTTAGTATCTGCAACAGCCTTTTATAAAGCTCAGCCTGTCATTGAGTTCATGTGTGAAGTTCTGGACATCCGCAACATTGACGAGCAGCCGAAGACACTTACCGACTCACAAAGGGTCCGTTTCACCAAGGAGATCAAAGGTGGGTTTCTCCTCTGCTCCATTCTGAACACCTTAGCAACTGTCTAGCAACGTTCTAACAATCACACAAAATACACTGGCAACCACCACTGAGAACACTTAGCACCTGCATAATAACAGCCTAGAAATAACTTCGATGAAATTGTTTCCAACCTTTGGCTAGTTTGTAGGGGTTTAACGGTACAAACTATGGCTTTGTCTTTAAAGGATTAGTTCACTTCAAAAGTAAAATTTCCTGATAATTTACTCACCCCCATGTCATCCAAGATGTTTATGTCTTTCTTTCTTCAGTCGAAAAGAAATTAAGGTTTTTGAGGAAAACATTCCAGGATTTTCTCCATATAGTGGACTTCAACTGGTTGAAGGTCCAAATGTCAGTTTCAGTGCACCTTCACAGAGCTCTACATGATCCCAGACGAGGAATAAGGGTCTTATCTAGAGAAACGTTTGGTCATTTTCTAAAAAAAAATAACAATTTATATACTTTTTAACTATAAATGCTGCTTTGCGATGCGCCATGCATTTCGTAACCACATTGGAAGCGCGTGACGTAGGCTGAAGTACAGATCCAGTGCCTACAAATCGAACGTGCAAAGACTAAGTCAAACAGCCTTTACAAAAAAAAAGGTAAAACAACGATGTCGGACGATTTTGTAGTTGGAAGAGAAAATGAGATGGAGTTTTTCGCCCTACCACGATACTTCTGCCTACGTCACGCGTGACCTTTCCAACGTGATTACGTAATGCGTAATGCAGCATTTGTGGTTAAAAAGTATATAAATTTAATGTTTTTTTAGAAAATGACTGATAGTTTTTCTAGATAAGACCCTTATTCCTCATCTAGGATTGTGTAGAGCTCTTTGAAGCTGCACTGAAACTGACATTTGGACCTTCAACAAGTTGAAGTCCACTATATGGAGAAAAATCCTGGACCGTTTTCCTCAAAAACCTTAATTTCTTTTCAACTGAAGAAAGAAAGACATAAACATCTTGGATGACATGGGGGTGAGTAAATTATCAGGAAATTTTAATTCTGAAGTGAACTAATCCTTTAACTAAAAAAGTCTGTCAATTCTGCTGCAACCAATGCAACACACTCCTCGTACTGTAGTTTATGGTGCTGTTCTAAATAAGGGAAGTACTTCCACTTTTGGATGCAAAATATGTTGGCAAAATGTATATTTTAGTCAAGTAAAGTTTATCGGAGACTTGCTTGCTGTCAGGAAGAGCCTTTATGCAAAATGGAATTTTTTTTAACATTTACAGTCAGATAAAGGATACGACAGTAATGCGTTGAGGAAAGCGGGTGCATTAAAGTCACCATGAAATCAAAGGGCGGGGCAACCTGTCACTCACATGAGATCCACCAATAGCAAACCACAACCATCCAATCAATTCCCCATGAACAAAATCTACATTTGTTCTTGTTCGAGAAGCCGTTTTACTCAGATATTTCACAATCGCAAAAAACTGTCGCAACTTCCATTTCATGCCGACTCTAAGCACTAAACAGCGCACACATCTGACAGGAGGGCGAGCCGCTTTAAACTGTATGCTCATGAGTGAGTTTGAAGCACTTAATATAAAGCACGTCTCATGTTTAGGAAGACTTGGATCGCAGCAGTTCACTCTGTGTCCTTTACTATTTTTCAGATGCATTTGCATCAAAGTATGTCGATATAAACTGTATTATCTCATCCAAGGGGGAAACTTGAGAGTTTCAAATTTTACTCCACACACACAGAAGTCCCGCATGTGCAGTGGTTAAAACAATGCTGCATTTGTGAAAGAAAGAAAAAAAAGTGTAATATGTGTACTTTTACGCCGCTACAAGAATGAGATGAAGCATCAGGTGAGGTCATTGGATGATCTCAGCGTCCTGCCATGGCTTAATTATTTGTTAAATTGAATTTGATGAGTCATTTTGATATCATGCTTTTATACAGAAATCGATTTAAAGGGGTCCTGTTATGCTTTTAAACATGTTCATTTTTCTTTAGTGTGTAATGTTGCTGTTTAAGCATGAAAAAGCTCTGCAAAGTTACAAAGCACCAAGTTATTATCTGTATCTCTGTTTCTGATTTCCCTGAAACGCCTCCATTATAGTCTTGAGTTTTCTTCCGGAAACAAACATGTTACAAATATAAATAATTCATACGCAGAATAAAAGGGCGGGGCCTGGTTGAGTTAGTTAGTAGTGTGTTGAAACTGGCAGTTATGGTAAGGGGCGGGACATTTCCCAAACACGCTTGAAGCTCTTGATCAATCTCAACACGCTGGTCCAGCCGACCAATCAGAGCACATTGTGCTTTTCAGAAGGAGGGGCTTCATAGAGACAGGAACTAAACAGAGCGTTACTGACAGACTGGGAAGAGAGGAGTTGCAACAATGGAGAATATCTGAAAAATAAGGTGTTTGTTGAACATTCAAGCATGAAAACCTGTTCTACTAGAACCTAGAAACAAAACCAAAAAAAAGGGTATAATAGGTCCCCTCTAAAAATCTGATGCAATCCTAAATTCTGACCCGTCTTCATGCATTCCAAAGGGAATTATTGTGGATCAGTCCTTCTTTTTAGTCTTATACTGAAGACTGTAATTGCTACCCTGCTGTTGCTGTGAGTGCCGCCCAGTTTCTGTACTTAACACTGCTTAAATGCTGAAATGGTGCTGGTTCTGGTGCAGTGAACTGCAAGATAAATTGGCTAGAGGAGCAGCATGACAAAAGCGGAAACATGGTGTCCTTCGATGAAATCGAATGCTTGAAGAGTTGACAGATTTCTTGATTTATAATGCATGCACTCTAGTTTTGCAGTTGCTGTTGTTTTAAATAATAATAGCCATAATAAGATTCTTAAAGCTGCTTTACTTATTTTTGTGTTCTTTATTCTGGTGGGCATTTTCAAGGTCTGAAGGTGGAGGTCACGCACTGTGGTCAAATGAAAAGGAAGTACCGTGTCTGTAACGTCACGCGTCGCCCTGCTAGTCACCAAACGTGAGTATTGTATAATTTTCATATGGGAGTTCACACTTATCTTGTTCCATTTTTCATAAGTGTTTATTCTTTGAGTTGGTAATTAATCCTGAGTTTTGATATTTCACATAGTGATGCACTGAAATGTCAGCAACTGAAAATATTTATCCAAAAATGAATTTATGGTTGTGGACGAAATCATTAAATGAAATGGTGGCGCTTCTCAGATTGGCGCTTCTGCATTTTCAGTGTATATATAAATAACTCTAGGAGCATTTTGCTAAATATATGCACTTTATTACATATTCATTATATTTTTACTTCACATTAGAGCTGTACAATTATTGGTAAAAAGATCATGATCTTGATTCAAACACCCACACGATCTTATTTCTAAATGACACCGATTCGGCTATGTCAATTAAACCTTTGACAAAATTATACGCGAACATTCAGATCTGCGTTTGTTCTGCTGCTGATCCAGAGAGAGCATTTGTCAAGTACAGGTTTGAAACGGCTTCACAAACAATCTTTTCAACCACACGGTATCATTATTTCTGTGTTACAAACATTCAAATGATCACAGAAGTACTGGGATAAAAGTTTATAGTTCGGATATAAACTCTGATGTCTAAGCAAGCGATCAAAATGGAGTAAATCACCTATTAAAAAAGTTACTTGACACTTCAAATAATGATTATAACGATTACATCAATACACCAGTAGGTGGCGACAAGTGACTGTTAAAAATGTATTTGTCATTGAATCATTAATTCAAGAGATTTGTTCAAAAACGCTGAATCAACCAGTAAGGAAACAAGTGAAGTCTTTATGACTGAGTCATTGAATCATTCACTCAAACCATTTTTTTTTTTTAAATAATTCAGATGAATTAAACATTTTAAATAGTCTGCATCAATTAACTTTTTTGTCAGAACCTCTTGTAAATTACATTTTGCTTAGTCGTCTGTTCAGAATCGTGGGAGAATCGTGATCTCTACTTGAAACAAAAAAATTGTGATTCTCAACATGTTGCCTTCATTATTTAATGTTTGAATAAATCTGTCATGAAACCAATTTTTTATTACAGCCACTGTCTAAATGTTTATATTTCACTCACCCTCATGCCGTTCCACACCTGTAAGACCTTCATTAATCTTCGGAACACAAATTAAGATATTTTTGTTGAAATCCGATGGCTCCGTGAGGCCTACATAGGGAGCAATGACATTTCCTCTCTCAAGATCCATTAATGTACTAAAAACATATTTAAATCAGTTCATGTGAGTACAGTGGTTCAATATTAATATTATAAAGCGACGAGAATATTTTTGGTGCGCCAAAAAAACAAAATAATGACTTTTATAGTGATGGCCGATTTCAAAACACTGCTTCATGAAGCTTCGGAGCGATATGAATCAGCGTGTCGAATCAGCGGTTTGGAGTGCCAAAGTCACATGATTTCAGCAGTTTGGCGGTTTGACACGCGATCCGAATCATGATTCGACACGCTAATTCATAACGCTCCGAATCTTCCTGAAGCAGTGTTTTGAAATCGGCCATCACTATATAAGTCGTTATTTTGTTTTTTTTGGCGCACCAAAAATATTCTGGTCGCTTTATAATATTAATATTGAACCACTGTACTCACATGAACTGATTTAAATATGTTTTTAGTACATTAATGTATCTTGAGAGAGGAAATGTCATTGCTGGCTATGGAGGCCTCACTGAGCCATCGGATTTCAACAAAAATATCTTAATTTGTGTTCCGAAGATTAACAAAGGTCTTACGGGTGTGGAACAGCATGAGGGTGAGTAATAAATGACGTTATTTTCATTTTTGGATGAACTAACCCTTTAAATGTTTAATTTAGGTTTCAGTATTTTGGTAGAAAATTCATGTCGGTGCATCACTAATTTCACATAATGCATTGGTAAACCCTGGGTTAATGTTGTTATTTGCATGTTTAACATTGATGGGCGACAGACATTTATATGTGTATCTGTATGAAGTGCATTTTTGTTTTCTGCAGTCAAATATTATGTAAAATAACTGCCAATCAAACTTAATTTGCATTTAAATCTTGATCCTGTCAACCCTTTCTCCAGGTTTCCCCTGCAGCTTGAAAGCGGACAGACTGTAGAATGTACCGTAGCTCAATACTTCAAGCAGAAGTACAACCTGCAGCTCAAATACCCCCACCTGCCCTGTCTACAGGTGGGCCAGGAGCAGAAACACACCTACCTGCCCCTGGAGGTGAGTCCTGTCATCCGCACCACTGTGATGGCCATAGATGACGTTCTCTGTTCTTATATGGTTTGCTGTTCTCGTAGGTGTGTAACATTGTAGCAGGGCAGCGGTGCATCAAGAAACTGACAGATAATCAAACATCCACCATGATCAAAGCCACGGCACGATCAGCACCAGACAGACAGGAGGAGATCAGCAGACTGGTGAGTGCTGACCTCTAGTGTGCATGTGGGAAACCATAGGCAGGTTTACATATAGTGAGCACTGGCTAGTGGTGCTTTAAGTGCATTGTTGTCATGGTTACATAGCCAGAGTATTTTTACCCATAGGATAATATAGGGCTGGACATTTTTCAGGCCTCAACAAGAGTAGTGGCCAAAAGGGTAACACTTTACAATAAGGTTTCATTTGTTAACATGAACTAACTATGAGCAATACATTTGTTACAGTATTTATTAATCTTTGTTAATGTTAGTTCCAGCTGTTTGTTGTTTGTTCATGTTAGTTTACAGTGCATTAAAGGGGTCCTTGATTATGATTTCAATTTTTTAACTTTAGTTAGTGTGTAATGTTGCTGTTTGAGCCAGAGATGTTCATGAGTCTTTTATCTGAGTCAAGTCTGGAGTCTTTTAAACCCCGCCCCCGAGAACACGTAACAAAGGGGGCGAGGCCATGTTGGGCTGCTTTGGAGAAGAGGAAGAGTTGTTGTAGTACAGTGTTGTTGACATGCCGTCATTTTACGCCCGACTGCTTC
Organism: Ctenopharyngodon idella; assembly: GCF_019924925.1. Taxonomy (NCBI): domain Eukaryota; kingdom Metazoa; phylum Chordata; class Actinopteri; order Cypriniformes; family Xenocyprididae; genus Ctenopharyngodon; species Ctenopharyngodon idella. The sequence continues at coordinate 32,779,752 of NC_067235.1, forward strand.
ACAAACAACACTGGATTTGCACAAAAGATTAACATGACGGCACATGCTAGTCGATGAGTTGAATCAACTCCACAGCAACTACATAAATTTATCCACTAACCGTTCAGAAATGTCCAGTTTCATTCTAAAAGTTGTAACTTCTTCCTGAGTCTCTCCATCAGTGTCGACTCCGGTTTGAACAATGTAAGGCTGAACACCGTTACTGACAATCCTCATTTTGGCTGCGTGAGATTCTCCAGCTTTGTTGTTGTTGAGCGACCGTTGCGCGAGCTGTTAAAGCTCCGCCCTCTTCTGGAAAATGGGCCGGGAGCAGCAGCTCATTTGCATTTAAAGGGACACACACAAAAACGGCGTGTTTTTGCTCACACCCAAATAGGGTCAAATTTGACAAGCTATAATAAATGATCTGTGGGGTATTTTGAGCTGAAACTTCACAGACACATTCTGGGGACACCAGAGACTTATATTACATCTTGTGAAAGGAGCATTATAGGTCCCCCTTTAACTAATGTTAAATACAATTTTTAATTTTAATAATATTTGTAAATGTTGAAATTTAGCATTAACTAAGATTAATAAATACTGTAGAAGTACAGTTCGTTATTAGTTCATGTTAACTAAAGTAGTTAACTAATGTTAACTAATGAAACCTTATTGTAAAGCATTACCGCCAAAAGTGATGTCCAGAGGGGATATTTGGTTGCAAAGGTTAATAAAAATGTTTTTGTAATCTTTTGTGAAAATATAATAACGTGCTCTGCCTCAAATTACTTTCCTAATGTCATATTGTAACGCCTAATATTCAGATCGATTCTTTATGGATAAAATTATTAAATTTTCCCCCTCATTCTTGACTGTTCTGTTTCAGTCAATAATGCATCACAAGTAAAATGGGTTGTGAATGCAGGTTCATATTACCTGTATGAGACACATTTTTATAATCTTCACAGTCTTTTGTACTTTTTATTTTTTTGCTCAGATGAAGAACGCTAACTTTAATCTGGATCCCTACATTCAAGAGTTTGGAATCAAAGTGAAGGACGACATGGCCGAGGTGACCGGGAGAGTCCTTCCAGCTCCTATCCTGCAGTACGGTGGTCGGGTAAGAGCAGTCTTACTGAATCTGAAGCTCAAACTGCTTCTGTTCCAGTTCCTGTTCTTACAGCTTAAACAGTAGATCAAGGCGCTTTCAACACCAAGGTTATGGGTTCGATTCCCAATGAATACATGAATGTATAAAATACACTACCGGTCAAAAGTTTGGAATAATTATGATTTTCTTTTTTTTTTTTGTCACCAAGGCTTCACTTATTTGATCAAAAATACAGTAAAACAGTAATATTGTGAAATTTTATTATAATTTAAAGGATTAGTTCACTTCAGAATTAAAATTTCCTGATAATTTACTCACCCCCATGTCATTCAAGATGTTTATGCCTTTCTTTCTTCAGTCGAAAAGAAATTAAGGAGGAAAACATTCCAGGATTTTTCTCCATATAGTGGACTTCAACAGTTACCAACGGGTTGAAGGTCCAAATGTCAGTTTCAGTGCAGCTTCAAAGAGCTCTACATGATCCCAGACGAGGAATAAGAGTCTTATCTAGAGAAATGATCAGTCATTTTCTAAAACAAATAAAATGTATATACTTATTAACCACAAATGCTCATCTTGCACTGCTCTGTGATGCGCCACGCGTTACATAATCATGTTGGAAAGGTCACGTGTGATGTAGGCGGAACCGAGCAAGTGTTTACAAAGTGAACGTGCAAAGACTAAGTCAAACGGCCTTTACAAAATAAGGTAAAACAATGATGTCGGACGATGTTGAAGTTGAAGTTGGAGGAGAAAATGAGAGTTTTTCGCCCTACCGCGGTACTTCGACCTATGTCACGCGTGACCTTTCCAACGTGATTACGTAATGCGTGGCACATCGCAGAGCAGTGCAAGACGAGCATTTGTGGTTAAAAAGTATATATTATTTTATTTATTTTTTAAATAAAATGGTAATGGTTTCTCTAGATAAGACTCTTATTCCTCGTCTGGGACCATGTAGAGCTCTTTGAAGCTGCACTGAAACTGACATTTGAATCTTCAACCCGTTGGTAACTGTTGAAGTCCACTATATGGAGAAAAATCCTGGAATGTTTTCCTCCTTAATTTCTTTTCGACTGAAGAAAGAAAGACATGAACATCTTGGATGACATGGGGGTGAGTAAATTATCAGGAAGACTGGAGTAATGATGCTGAAAATTCAGCTTTACATCACAGGAATAAATTACATTTTAATACATCTTACAATAGAAAACAGTTCTTTTAAATTGCAATTATATTTCAGTTTTTACTGTATTTTTGATCAAATAAATGCAGCCTTGATGAGCAGAAGAGGCTCTCAAAAACATTAAAAAATCTTTTCTATTCATCAAAAACTTTCAATGCAGTGTAAGTCACTTTGGATAAAAGCATGTTGTCGTGCAGCATTGACACTTCCAGTTCAGAGAGACTCCAGTGACGCTTCATCATCATCACCTCCGGTGTGAGATTTCTAAATTCTCCCTCTTTCTCTGTCGCTGAACAGAATCGTGCCATCGCGACTCCCAACCAGGGTGTGTGGGATATGAGGGGAAAGCAGTTCTACAACGGCATTGAGATCAAAGTTTGGGCCATCGCTTGCTTTGCTCCGCAGAAACAGTGTCGGGAAGAGGTTCTCAAGTAAGGACGCTCACATATACTACAGAATAATACAGCCACAAACACTTCAGTGGTAATGTTTGCGACGATCTCTTCCTCAGGAACTTCACCGACCAGCTGCGTAAGATCTCAAAGGACGCTGGGATGCCCATCCAGGGTCAGCCGTGTTTCTGTAAGTACGCACAGGGAGCCGACAGCGTGGAGCCCATGTTCAGACACCTGAAGAACACCTACTCCGGACTGCAGCTCATCATTGTCATCCTTCCAGGAAAAACACCCGTCTATGGTAAGAACGTCACGCTCAGAGCCGCCCTCCTGCCGAACGCCTTCAGACTAACAAACACACGTTTGATTTGTGCAGCGGAAGTGAAGCGTGTTGGAGACACTCTTCTAGGAATGGCCACTCAGTGTGTGCAGGTGAAGAACGTGGTGAAAACCTCCCCTCAGACGCTCTCCAACCTCTGCCTCAAAATCAACGTCAAACTCGGTGGCATCAACAACATCCTGGTGCCGCATCAACGGTGAGAGAGTTACTGAAGTGTCTCTTCCTGGATGTGTTTAGATTTAACATGTGTCCGTAAGCATTGACACTAGGGCTGCGTGATTAGTTGAAATTGCGATATGGCTTAGTGTGATTATCAAATCGCAAAGGATGCAATTTAATTAAATGCATAAAGTACATGCGCTGTGTGTTTCTGAGTAAAGCGTGGCACTGTTTTTACCTCCGCGGTTTCCCGTCAAAATAAAGGTTTGATGGTTTAACGTTTGAAAATGAAAAATTGAAGACAGCCATAAATATTAGTATTGTGATGTAAAATAAAATAATAATAATAATAATAATAATAATAATAATTATATTATTTTTTTTAAATTCTCAAATTTTTATTTTACATTAATAGCAATATTTCTTATTTTGTTTTTTTTTTAGTATTTTTGTATATTTTATTTGTTAATTATAATAATTAATGAAATATAAAAATACTAAATAAAAACAAAAGAACTTATTATTGTAATATTGTGTTTTTTTTTTATTTTTATATTGTATTTATTTATTTATTTATTATTATTATTATTACTACTATTATTATATAATAATATTAACAAAATAAATACAATATAAAAATAATAAAACAAAATAAGAAACATTACTATTGTAATATTTTTATGTAGTATTTTTTGTTTTATTTATTTTGTTATAATTATTACTAATAAAAAATAAAATACGAAAATACTAAAAAACAAAATAAGAAATATTACTTTTGTACTATTTTGTTTTTAATGTAGTATTTTTATTTATTATTATTAATAATAAGTAATAATAATTATTATTAATAGTAATAATAAAAACAATATTATTATTATTATTATTATTATTATTATTAATAATTATGAATATAAAAATACTAAATAAAACAAAACAAGAAATAATACCTTTGCAATATTTTGTTTTTATGTAGTATTTTTATATTTTTTGTTATTATAATTATTACTAATAAAAAAAATGAAAATACTAAAAACAAAATAAGTATTACTATTGTACTATTTTGTTTTTTATGTATTATTTTTATTTATTAATAATAATAATATTGTTATTATTAATAATAATAATTACAATAATGAATAAAATGTAAAAATACTAAATAAAAACAAAAGAACAATTATTGTAATATTATGTTTTTTAGTATTTGTATATTATTTATTTATTGTTATTGTTATTGTTATTACTACTATTATAAAATAATATTAGCAAAATAAATATAATATAAAAAAACTAAAAACAAAAGAACTATGATTGTAATAATATAGTTTTTACGTAGTATTTTTATATTTTATTTATTTTATTATAATTATTACTAATAAAAATACAATTTTAGAAGTTATTTAAAAGTATATTATGTATTAATAATATTATATATAATAATATTGTAATAATTATTAATAATAATAATAATAAATATTACATAAAAATACTAAATAAAAACAAAATATTACAATAGTAATATTTCTTGTTTTGTTTTTTGTATTTTTTAAATATTTTATTTATTATTAATAATAATAATAATAATAATAATAATAATAATGTTTTATAGCCATATTGATATATAATCACAAAATTTGAGCGAAATTGTGCAACCTTACAAACAAGCACAGCAAATTGCATTTTAAATTGCAATTGTGCTTTTTTTTTATCACAAAAATTTCCCCCCCAAATCGTACAGCTGGAATCAACACTTTATTTGAACGTTTGCACAGGTCTGCAGTGTTCCAGCAGCCCGTGATCTTCCTCGGAGCAGATGTTACTCACCCACCGGCTGGTGATGGGAAGAAGCCGTCTATCACTGCTGTGAGCTTGTCACACACACAACCTGTGCTTCAACACTCTTCTTATCAACTCTCTTTTGCATTTCAAATGAGATTTCAAACTCAAGTAGGGCTGAGAAGCTGTTTAACCTAAAATCAGCTGACAGGGTTAGTTCACCCCAAAATTAAAAATTCTGTCGAGCAGCTTTCTTGAATTGACCTGTCATCAAATGTATTATATAACAAGAGGAGCTATTATTGATCTGGGACATAATGAAGTTACGTAAATGTAACACAACTCTCAAAAAACCCAACCTGAGCCGAAAGGCACTTAATTTTAGTCTTAAATAGAAGGCTGTAATTACCACCCTGCTGCTCTTTGTGGCCGAGAGCCGCCCAGTTTGTTGTACGTAACGGTGCTGACAGCCATGGAAGTGGCTTAGATCACAGGCGGGAGTGAAAGGGAGGATGTACCGGAGGTGGGCAGGACAGGATGGGAGCTTTGAAAAGGGAAAATGGCTCGCCGGTGACTCACAGACGCGGAGGAAATGATGTCACCTCCCGCCCTGCGCATGCAACCACTTGTAAGCGCGTACTCTTTTGCCAGTTGCCAAGCGATGGTGACAAAGGGCTGAGTCACGCAGACGGATACAGAGGCTTGATGATGTGGAGGGAGTGGCGACAGGCCACTTTCTGTAGGGAACATGAGGTAAACTGCTGACGGCAACCGATTTTGGTTTTCTGCAACTAGGGGGCGGCAGATTTCTGTAACTTCTCCGCATGCCGTCAACAGAAACGTCTGTTTTGCATTATTTGCATTTTTCGGTGATGCTGACATGCATTGCTCTGGTGTGTGCATTTTTATTTTTTCACTTTGTTTGCATTGAAAACAGCTGGTTATGTTCTTCCTTGTCATTTTTTTCCCCCGCTCATTTTTAGCGCTCTGGTTGGTTGTTAGGCGGTTGCTTACTAGGCAGAAACTATTTGCATTGTCAACCATTTTGCTTTTTTGTGTTGCACACGTGTAAACGTTCAAATTTGTGCCACTTTTGAAATGTAGTTTTTTTTTATCTAATACATACACTACTGTTCAAACATTTGGGGCTAAGATATTTTAAAAAGAAGTTTTATAACAGCAAACATACAGATACATTAAAAAAGATTAATGACAGTAAAGATATTTATAATGTTATAAAAGATCTAAATTTTGAAATAAATGCTGTTCTTTTGAACTTTCTATTCATCAAAGACTATTGAACAGTTTTCAACATTAATGATAATAATCAGAGTTGTTTCTTGAGCATCAAATCAGCATATTAGAATGATTTCTGAAGGATCATGTGACACTGAAGACTGGAGTAATGATGCTGAAAATGCAGATTTGATCACAGAAATTAATTACATTTTACTATATATTCACATAGAAAACACTTTGTAATCATATTTCAGAATTTTTCTGTATTTTTGATAATAAATGCTGCCTTGGTGAACATAAGAGAAAACATTAAAACATCTTGACCCCAAACTTTTGAACAGTAGTGCACCTGGTCACCTGATCAACGTCCAAACAGGGGTGGGCACTCCTGAAAGCACAGCACAGATCAAGACAGCAGATGTATCACACAAGTTAAGACCATTTGATTGACAGCTTACAGTTTGTTCTGCTGTATTTGTTGTGCTTGGCTTGGAGATACTGCTATACATTTTGGAGATATTCAACTAAGAATATAGAGTCCTATTAAACACAATGACTGTTATTCAAAATCTAATTTAAACCTGGAAACAAACTTGTAGTATTTTGACAAAAAAAAAAAAAAATGCTTCAGAGTTCACCCAAAAATGAAATTTCTGTCATTAATTACTCACCCTCATGTCGTTCAAAACCTGTAAGACGTGCGTTCATCTTCAGAACACAAATTAAGATATTTTTGATGAAATCTGATGGCTCAGTGAGGCCTCCATTGCCAGCAAGATAATTTATACTTTCAATGCCCAGAAAGCTACTAAAGACATATTTAAAACAGTTCATGTGACTACAGTGGTTCAACCTTAATGTTATGAAGCGACGAGAATACTTTTTGTGCACCAAAAAAACAAAATAACGACTTTATTCAACAATATCTAGTGATGGGAGATTTCAAAACACTGCTTCATGAAGCTTTATGAATCTTTTGTTTTGAATCAGTGGTTCGGAGCGCGTATTAAACTGACAAAGTCATGTGATTTCAGTAAACGAGGCTTCGTCACATCATAAGTGTTTCAAAATTTCAGTGGCTCAGTTTGATACACGCTCCAAACCACTGATTCGAAACAAAAGATTCGTAAAGCTTCATGAAGCAGTGTTTTGAAATCGCCCATCACTAGATATTGTTGAATAAAGTCGTTATTTTGTTTTTTTTGGCGCACAAAAAGTATTCTCGTCGCTTCGTAACATTAAGGTTGAACCACTGTAGTCACATGAACTGTTTTAAATATGTTTTAATACCTTTCTGGACATCTGTAACTTGCTGGCAATGCAGGCCTCACTGAGCCATCAGATTTCATCAGAAAATTTGTGTTAATTTGTGTTCTGAAGATGAAAGAAGGTCTTACAGGTGTGGAACAACATGAGGGTGAGTAATAATGACAGAATTTTCATTTATGGGTGAACTAACCCTTTAAGGTTTTACACAAGGCTATTTCTATATTACTAATCAAACAAGTTTATGATTAATCAAGTAATGTTTGATCATCAAAGCAGTTATGAACTTAAAATATGTGTTATGAGTATTTATACATTAAATGCACAATATGTAAGATTTTTGGATTAAAATATCCAAAAACCACTAGAACAGTGTTACATATATTTTGTTGACTTGTGTACTTAAATTATCCCAAATGTTTCCAAGAATGTTTAAATCCAGAGAAATAAGCAATTTTAACCAGGACACGGACCGTGTCCGTGCAATCAATGTCATCATACCCACGTTACCCCCGGTTTTATTTTGTGGAAACACCAAAGATGCTTTAATATGTTATGTGTTTTATTAGACAGGTGAGCAACTGTTTAGATACATTCATCGACAGAAAACTAATCATATTATATAGCTCAACACATTTAGTCTTATTGTTTAAATCTCGTTTTCTTGATTTACCGCGAGTACCACGTTTTACCATGCCTAACATCGATCTAGTTTACTGCAGTGTGCAACAAGTGTCTCACAGCAGCCACCGAACGAACGCACAGAGTAGCATTATCACAACTTTCAACACACAAATCTATCTAATATGATAAAGAGCGCTGCTTTAAACCACTTGACGGGAAGAAGCGGAAGCGCTCGTCTGCAGCATAATAAAAGCTCCGCTGCTCTCGAGTCATGTGTCGCGCTCGTCTCTCATTAGCAATCCAGCGGCCTCGTTATGCTCCAACACCCTGCTTCATACCACAGTAATGTTAATAAATCTTTAATACATTAGCTCATCCATGAATATGATTTCTGCCCGAGTCCCGTCGGATTATTTTCCACCGGCTGTAGACGTGAAGACAACACCTCCCATGGTTCCGCGAAATCAATGCGTCATCAAGCTACGCCTTTGTTTTGAATAAGTGACCTCTAGTGGCGAAAATTACATATTGTGCCTTTAAGGGGAGTCGTGGCACAGTGATTAACTAGGAAACCTAAAAATGGCACAAAAAGGTTGCCGACCCCTGCTGTTTCTCCAATTAATTCAGGATTTTTCATTTATTGAAGCTTATTTGTAAAGCAACATCCTGTTACGATATAACCTCCTCTGACATGATTGATCTCGGCAGGTGGTGGGCAGTATGGACGCTCATCCCAGCAGGTACTGTGCTACAGTACGAGTACAGCGACCCAGGCAGGAGATTATTGAAGACCTCTCGTACATGGTGCGAGAATTACTCATCCAGTTCTACAAGTCAACCCGCTTCAAACCCACGAGAATCATCTTCTACAGGGACGGTGTTCCAGAAGGACAGTTACCACAAGTAAGGCCATATTGTGATTCTTTTCAGTTCAAAAGATTGGGGTCAGTAAGATTTTTCTAATGTTTTTGGAAAGTTTACCAAGGCATTTATTTGATCAGAAAGACAGTAAAAATTGTGAAATATTATTACAATTTAAAAGAACTGTTTTCTATGTGAATATATTGTAAAGTGTAATTTATTCCTGTGATCAAAGCTGAATTTTCAGCATCATTACTCCAGTCTTCAGTGTCACATGATCCTTCAGAAATCATTCTAATATGATGATTTGCTGCTCAACAAACATTTTTTGATTATTACTAATGCTGAAAACAGTTTAATATATTTATGGAATCCCTGATACATTTTCTTTGATGAATAGAATGTTCAAAAGAACAGCATTTATTTCCAATAGAAATCTTTTGTAACATTATAAATGTCTTTACTGTCACTTTTCATCAATTGAATGCGTCCTTGCTGCCGTCTCATGATGATGTTGTGTTTTTCTTTTGTAGATCCTGCACTATGAGCTGCTGGCCATCAGAGACGCCTGCATCAAGCTGGAGAAAGACTACCAGCCGGGAATCACATACATAGTAGTGCAAAAACGCCACCACACCCGCCTCTTCTGCGCTGATAAATCTGAACGAGTGAGTTTCTCAAAAACAGCATTTTTAAGTTGACATTCAGGTGGTTCATTCTAATGGCTGTGGTTTTGCTCAGATCGGGAAGAGCGGGAACATTCCTGCAGGAACCACGGTTGACACCAGCATCACGCATCCATTCGAGTTTGATTTCTACCTGTGCAGTCATGCAGGTATTCAGGTAAGAGCACAGACTTGGTGCAAACATTGATGGCTGTGTGCTTTTGACTGTGGTTTGATCTTCTGCTGTCCTCGTCTCAGGGCACCAGCCGGCCCTCACACTACTACGTCCTGTGGGACGACAATCGCTTTACGGCTGACGAGCTGCAGATTCTCACCTACCAGCTGTGCCACACCTACGTGCGCTGCACCCGCTCCGTGTCCATTCCAGCGCCTGCGTACTACGCCCGGCTTGTGGCTTTCCGAGCCCGCTACCATCTGGTGGATAAGGAACATGACAGGTGAGGGCTTTGATGCCATGAAACTGCATTAGCAATGTATTTTCTTTTGGGTGGAACCTCAAAAGGGATGCATGCAGTGATGCATTTGTTCATAATTTCTTTGTATGTCAGCCTGACCAAAAATGATGTCGCACAATTTGGCATGTTTCATTGTGTTATCACAAATAAAACGATTGACTCCAAGCACAACTATGCAATATGCTTACAAAATCTTTAATGATATTCTAATAAAGGGTAAAGATGTAAATTTCCCTTGGCCAGACATCATTTTTGTCCAATGATGTACAAATATTGGAAAAATTAGTCTATTTTAATTAGACTATTTTTATCAAAAACTTTCAGTATTTAATGTTTATAATCAACATTTCACATGCTTTTGCTTTTTTTTTTATTGAGCTCTTCACAATGCATTCTGGGATTGCCTTTTGTAAAAAGATACATGCTTTAATTTTCATTAGAATTATTATTATTATTGTTATTTATTTTTTTTGGAATAGCCTTTGATTCTAGAACTTGCCTACATGAGTAAAAAGTGGTTTACATAAAAGGTATTTAAATAATAATTATAAAACAGATGCATAAGAAATAAAAATAACAATACAAAGTCAAAAAATCTAAATGTATTAAAATAATTAAAAATGTATTAAAAACAAATAATAAAAAAGAGAAGAATGCATGAATAAGATAATATGGTGCGATAACAGAACTGTTATCTGTTTTGGAACAGAACCTTTGTCTCATTCCCAGAAATAATTTTTATCAGTTTTTAAATATTTCTTTATCTTGTCTCCTTTGCATTTTTTTTAAATCAAAAAAGACAGTAAATGTTGTGATTTGTGAAATATTTTTACAATTTAAAATGTGTTTTCTATGTGAATATATTGTAAAATGAAATTTATTCCTGTGATCAAAGCTGTATTTTCAGCAGCATTACTCCAGTCTTCAGTGTCACATGATCCTTCAGAAATCATTCTAATATGAAAATTTTCTGCTCAAGAAACATTTCTGATTATTATCAATGTTGAAAACAGTTGTGCTGCTTCATTGCGTGATATAAAGTCAGAATTGTGAGATATAAAGTCAGAATTGTGAGATATAAAATCAGAATTGCGGGATATAAAGTCAGAATTGCGGGATATAAAGTCAGAATTGTGGGATATAAAGTCAAAATTATGAGATATAAAGTCAGAATTGCGTGATATAAAGTCAGGATTGTGTGATATAAAGTCAGGATTGTGTGATATAAAGTCAGAAATGCGGGATATAAAGTCAGAATTGCGGGATATAAAGTCAGGATTGTGTGATATAAAGTCAGAATTGTGGGATATAAAGTCAGAATTGTGGGATATAAAGTCAGAATTGAGAAATATAAACTGCGTGTCCAATTGTGAGGGCAAAAAGACTGACGTTTATATCATATAATTCTGACTTTATAACTCGCAATTCTGACTTTATATCGCGCAGTTGTGAGTTTATATCTCGCAATTGCGAGAAAAAGTCAGAATTGTGAGATAAAAAGTCGCAATTACCTTTTTATTTTTTTATTTAGTAGCGGAAACAAGCTTCCATAGTTTAATGCGTCTTTGCCGAATAAAAGTATTTAATTTTGACAGTAAAAGTAACTAGGCTTTTGTCTCATTCCCAGAAACAATATCAGTTCTTAAATCTTTCTGTATCTCGTCTCTCCATTTGTAGCGGGGAGGGCAGCCACGTCTCCGGGCAGAGTAACGGCCGGGATCCACAGGCGCTGGCCAAAGCAGTGCAGATTCACCACGACACCCTGAGGACCATGTACTTTGCCTAAGCAAAGCTTCTCTGCCACACCTCATCGGGCCGGAGGGCTTCGGACCGCCACACTCCCCTCGAGCCAGTTCACCTGGTGCTACCAGTCCAGTGAAGCCCACAGAAGCGAACATGGAGTCTCACTCTTTGTGTTTTGTTGAGTCTGGCTGAACTATGCTCTTTTTTTATTTAATTGTGTATTATTGTATACTACCTTCGCACTCCCACATGTACGTATGTATGCAATACGGAGGGAAGGAACGCAGACGAACCTGTCGTTTTATACGTCACCACAAAGCTGCCTCTTAACCTGTCCGTCTGGGCGATGCCAGAGTTCAAACGCCCTAAGTGGAGCAGTTGTTGTTATTTCCTTTGGCATTATTTTTATTGTTGTGAAATTTTCTTTATAATTTTTATTTTTGTGAAAATTCATGGTACATTAGCACTTAGTTTTAGTTGAAGAACACCGCGAGCCCAGCGTTTACGTGTTGTCTGTGAAGCAAAAGAAGTGCAGGCAGTGATCAACTGTAGCAGATGCAGGTGTCTCTCCAGCGGTCGCAGCGGTGTCAGATGATCAGATTTAGACTCGCCTCGTTAGTTAAAGAGTGGCCGAATTAGCGTAACTATAGATGGACCACTGAGTGCATTCCCTGCACTTGCACTCTCACATCAGCATAACACCGAAACCAGCATTATGCACCAGCCAAACATGATGCCAACCGTTCAAAAGGGCCCTCGTCTGTGCGTTTTTCTGCACTTGATTCCTCTACGCTCTTCTGGAAAAGGATGATTTTGCTCAGTTTTTCTTTTCACTTCCAGTTCACATAAATCTTCTTGATCTTACAGGAATAGTTCACCCAACAATGACAATTTTTTTTCATCATTTACTCACCCTCGTGTATTTGCAAACCCTGGATTATTTTCTTTCTTCCATGAAACACAACATGTGCTCTTTTCAGTACAACACTAGTAGAGGGTGATTAATGCTGTAAAGCTCCAAAAAGGACAAAAAGCACCAATGCGTGTATCGTAAAACTAGTCTGCATGACTTCCGTGCTACAGTTCAAGTGCTCTGAAGTCATATTTTAGCTATGTGTAAGAAAAAGACCCAGATTTGAATTATTATTTACTATTTTTTAACTTAGGTTCTTGTGTTTCACAAGGCCATTTAAAATGTGGCTGCAAGTGAGATTTGAGAGTTGCAATGAAGATGTTAATCAGTTAATAAATCTATCATGTGAATTCAGAAGACAGCACACAAATAGTATGGATCACCATCCACTTTTGTTGTACAGAAAACTGTGTGTGTGTGCGTATATGTGTGTATATATATATATATATATATATATATATAATACATACATACATACGGTATATATACGGTGTATGTATACACACACACACACACACACACACATATATATATATATATATATATATATATTTGTACATGTATATACAGTGTGTATATATATATATATACATACACACACATACATACACATTTACATATATATAAATATATATATTTTTATATATGTATGTGTTTGTTTGTGTATGTATGTACTGTGTGTATATATATATATATATATATATATATATAAATAACACAGATATATAAATATGTGTTATAATGTAAATAATGAGGGTTTGGACGTGTTTGTGTAGATTTTTCTTTTTGGGTGAACTTTTCTTTTAAAACGTTTCTTCCACTGACCTCTGTAAGCGAAGCAATACAAGGTCACTGAGAGCAGATAGAAAAACACACGGCACGTTTAAGATGGCTAGAAGAGAATGAGATGCGTTTGTCTCTAACAAGAAATCAAACAACGCAGGAATACCTGTTTGTATATAGTGACCCACTGCTCTCTGAAGGCTGTTGGGTCACATCACTACACTCTTCCACCCGCCATAGTCGGTAACACTGCCACATTTCCTACCCAACAAGCACATTTAACTCATGCACACACACACACACACACACACACACACACTTGCCAGTATCATTGCACCTTTTACCCTCGCCTGACGCCCGTTGGTGCAGTGAGCATGTGGGCATGCAGGAAAACGCAGGTTAGGGAAACATTATGCCATGTAATCATGCCATATGGTGGATGTATGAAATGCATGTTTAAACTGAGTTTGTGTCGTAACCGGAGCCTCTTAGTAATCATGTTAAGATTGTGCCCGTACTAACATTTCTCACCTGTTGTGAAAGGAATAGTCCGGACAAAAATGAAAATTCAGTCATTACTCAAACTTATTATGTCATTCCATATCTGGATACTGACATTTTTCCCATAGTTCCAGTCAATAACAGTTCATCGGGTGAATAAATAATGACAGAATTTTCATTTTTTGGTGAACTGTCTCTTTAAGGAAACCTAAAAAGTGGCATAGAATCTCCACAAGGCGGCATTGTTGGAAGACGCCTCAACTCGCCTCAAAGCGCCTAAAATGGTCTGTTGTTGAAATTCAAAGGGATTTTTAGATGTAACGCTTGACCATGTTTTATTTTAACTCATGTTTATGAAATGTATACAAAGACATGCCTTTATATATTAGGTTTTACCAACCCAACGAGGTGATTTTTAGCGATCCCCACTGTATGATATTGATCTGGTCTGTCCTAGACTAAATATTCTGATGCAGTACTTGACTCTCAAAAGCCACAGGCACCTCGTGGGTGAAGAACAAGATGGAGGTGCGTAACGGCCTAATTGGAGAGTGAACTTCACCCGACCTCAATGTCTAAGCAATATTAAGCCACTGATAAAGAACAGTCCGTATCATAGCACTTCCCAATAGATTCAGTGAATGAACACATAAGCAAGTCATTTTGGCTCTGTATGTAATAGTGAGAGGACTTTGTTCGGGATGATTATTTTTTAAAGAAAATAAAAGTTGTTTTTTATTAAACGCTGTGTTGAGTTCTGTTTCAGATGGTCTGGGGATTGAAATATACAACGGCATTTCAATATTTACTGCTTTTTGCAGTCTTTTGCACATCACTGCAGGCTCTGCATTTGCAGGCCACTTTACTTCCAAAATGTGACATTTCCAAGAAAAACAAGATATTTAGTGGGGAAATCAAGTTTTACAATTTGATATGTTTTTCTTAGGAATAACATGCATCCAGTGTTGGGTGTAATTAATTACTAAGTAATCGTAATTGCTGTAATTTAATTATTATCCCTTAAAAAGGAAAATGAGGGGTTACTCTTTGGGCAGACCAAACCGTAAGTCGTAGAGACTTGAAACTTTGTGGGCTGGTAGTACTCACACTGTCTACAACGTCAGCAAGGCTCGCCCCGATTGGCCTGATGGGGGCGCTACAGTGTTCAAAAGTAGTGGCCTACTTTTGCAAACTAGCCCTAGGTTTTTGGCCTGCTCGGAACCAAACCAGTGCAGTGAGATTCTCCGGAGTCTGATTGTCAATAATTATAAAAAAAAAGTTGAAATTTCGATTCATGGTCGCCAAAACGTTCGAAGTGGGTGGAGCCACTTTTACTAAAATGGCTATAACTCGTGAACGGAATGAGATATTTTCACTAAACTCAGCACACCTATGTAAGAGCACATTCTGTGGTCGTGTAAAAAAGGATGTGGCGACTGGCCACTTGGTGGCGCTATAACATGAAAAAAAAAACATGAAAATGGCTATAACTACTTCACTGTTGGTCCGATTGACTTGAAAATTGGCATGCAGTGTCTTTGTCTGAAGTGCCATGATTGTCTATGGGTCTATGTGGCGTATCTCGAAAAACATGGCCGCCATCAGCCAATGAATTTTGAGCAGCTATCAGACAAGGTTAACAGAGGCCGATCGTAATGAAACTCGCTGGGTGTGTTTGACTCACGGCCCTAGAGGCCTGTGAGAAATTCTAAAAAAATTAGCCACCAGGGGGCGCCTTCACGTTTTTCACGTGTGCAAAGGATTGTGTATCGCGCAATTTTTCGTACGTGCCCACAACATTCGTACCACATGGTAGAACTCCTCACTCTGAGCAATTTTGCCTCTAGGACCACCTCTGTTAATTTAATCGTTCGTTAAATATTGGAGATTATTTCAAAAACCAACTTTGGCGAACTAGTCCTAGGTTTTTGGCTCAACCTCCATAAAACTACTGCGGCATAATTCTCAGGACTCTCTAGGTCAATAGTTATCAAAAAAAAAGTTGAACTTTACCCTTTGGGTAGCTATGACAGGGTCATTTTAAAAAGGGGCGTGGCCAAGTGCTTACAAAAGCCTATAACTCCTAAACAAAAACTCTGAACTTCACGAAAATAGGTGTGGACATGCGACATATGATTTTAAACAAGCATGCAAACTTTTATGGAGATCAGACAATAGGTGCCGCTATAACTATTAAAAAGCTTTAAAACCCATATATTTACAATGGTAAATTGCCTGTTTTGGCTGTAAATGCAATTAAAGACCTTAAAGCGCTTGAACCCCGATAATTGCTGCTCGCAGCTATATTTTAAGTTATAATTATATTAAATCATTTATAGACTATAGAATAATTCTATATAAAACTAGTGGATTTAACATCAAAATGTAATGTTAAAACACACTTTGGTCAGTTCAAGAATAATTTATGCAATTGTATATTGTTTATTTGAAAGAATCAAAAGTGCACTGTCATGTCTATCCTTATTTTGTTCGACTGGTCAAGTTATAAGTAATCCAATAATTTTTAGTACAGTTTAGTACTAATTACACTGTTGAAGATGTAATTAATTACCTTTTTAGAGTAACATACCCAATGCTGTATGCACCGATGAATTATGCTCAAAAAGACCAGGAATGTAAATGTCACATTTGATTTCATGTTGTCTTTAATAATCCTTCTTTTGCCACCCAGAATCAAGTAAAATCACTAGTATCATCTATTGTGGTCTATTAAATGGATCAACCCCTAATTCATGTTATGAGTAATCATTCTTGTGTAAGTTATGGAATTGAATTTTATGCTAAAATCACTCCTATTACATAGTCTGGGTAATTAAATGAGTTAACATCATAATTCATGTTACCATAGTAAAACAAGTTTAGATAGATAGATAGATAGATAGATGTTCGTACAAGCTTATGATAATGATGGTGATGGTGATCATGGTCACTCGGAGGCTGCCTCAAACCTCGTTCCTTCCCTCGCGCACTCGCGCTTCCCCTCGCAGCCAATCAGCGCGAGGCTCTTGCGGCAGGTCCGTGCGTCGCGCTCGCGGAGGATCAGACGCTCCATATTTAGCTGTAGCGAGTCTCGCAGAGGCTCTGAGTGTCAGAGAAACCCTGAGAGAGAGTTCAACTCTCAACTTATTTCATGTCACCACTGGCGTAAAACGAAGGGAATACGCGCTACTGAAAAGCCACTAGCTTCGAGTGTGGAATCCAGTGATGATCGGGGACTTTAAGCGAAGAGAAGACGGCGTTTGACGGGATTTTTTCCCTCTCAGAAGGGAATGTAGCTTAGCTGGTTAGCCTGGCCACTAGCAGTAGCAGGCTAGCGCTGTCGAAGAGAGGAGGCGACATAAGTGGACTTTTACTCGCTATAACGTCATAACACCTCAACAAACCGCCTCACTCTTTCCAAAGACGAGTTTCTGAAGGCGTCGTCGTCACAGAAACAGCGATTCGGGACTGCATTTGAGGGGAACTTTTCGATTTAGCTGTCTAGCTAGCTGGCCGTCACGTCAATCTATCAACCGAACCTGAAATCCCGACCAGATACTGAGGCACCGAACCTCCCTCCTCTCTCGGCCCTCCGTTGATATACGAGCTTCTGGGAAGGTGGATTAAAAGCCCGCAACACGGGAGGAGACGCTCGCATTGGGTTAACGGAACCGGGCGGCCGTCGGGATCCAAGTAGAGTTTCTGAAGTTCGTCTACTGCGAGCCGGGGACGGAACCGGACAGAGACCTCATGAATGGAAATCGGAACTACAGGTGTGTAATGATGTTGGGTCTTTGGCGCACATCTGGATGTTTTCAACGTCATGACCAGGGAACTTTGATTAGTTAACCTTATATATGTGTTTGTGTATGTTTGTATGTATGCTGAGCATCGTTATGGTTGAGCAGGTGTCTGTTTTGACAGTTCTAGTGACAGTATGAACTTGCACTATTAAAGCAAATTACGTCTACAAGAAAAGAGAGGATGTGATGTTCATGACATAAACTATGAATATGTTTCACTGATGATTGGCAGTCACGAAGCGTCACAGTTTTGACAGCATGTTTATTTAAAACCTTTCTTGAAGTATTCTTGTGTCCCCATGGTCATGGAGAACCTGGAGATATCAGGGAATTTAAAATGATGTTTTACATGCCTGGAAACGTCCTGGAATGGGATCAAATCTTTTTGTAGTGCATAATATTTTTTTCTGCTTTATTTCATTGACTTAATATTGCTCTTGTGTACATGGCAAGCCATGGTGAGTTCCTTTGAGATGTTATTTTGACTTCTCATCATCGATTCATAAATTGATTTAATGAATGATTGAATGAATGTCCTGTGAATTTGACACAAAAAGTTTTTTGTGTCAAATTTATTGTTTAAAATATTTAGAGACTGATAATTGGTTTGACCAGTGTTTTCACTTATAACACAAGAAACTAATTTAATGTACTTCACCTTTTATTAAATAGCCATTCTTTCTCAAATGATAAATAAGTACTGTAGCTTAACTGCTAGACAGCCAATTAGAGAAAGAGAGAATTAATTAGAAAAATTACTTTGTGACCAGTTAGGTTTGTGACCAATTATGTCATAACAACAGTGCTATTACTATTACTAGTAGTAGTAATTATCTCTTGAATTTGTATCATTTATTACTTTATTTCTTTTTGTACTAATTATTTTATTACATTAGTAATGTTTTTTAATTGTTATGGCCTAATGAACATTTAGCCATTACTGTGTCAAAAAGCTATTAAAAAACATTTTAAATTAATAAGGTTTTCAGACACTATTGTCATAAAAGTCAGTATATGGGTCAATTTCTACTATTACGTGTTTATTAAAAAGTTCTTGTTAGTACTCAAGATTTATCCATTGAAAAATACTTCTGTATAATAATACTGAGTACATCTTGTTATAGTGTGGTTTAGATCAGAGCAATTATCTCATTGTGCCTCATCGTGGGCATTTTAAAGGCTGACTATGAGTCATTTTGTGATGTGAAGAAGCACTGGTCAGACATGATGCAACAAGCCGTAAGTGGGTTAGAGTCAGGGCAGGTGAGTGACCTCGCGTAGCCTCACTGACCACAAGGTCAGGAGTTCATTACTGGCAAGGCCAGCAACAGTTTGATTTCCCATTTTTAGGTGCTCTCCCAGATGTCACGTATTCCTTTCAGCTTGTGGCTGTTTTCTTGAATGATACTTGTTCTGTGTTGACTAAGGTGATATGTCATAAGTCTGCATGGGCTCTGGAGGTCCTCATTGTCTTGTCACCTGTGGAATACCCCCATCTGAAGGGGCTTTGTGAGCTTGAGCATTGGATTTTCCCTTGGAACTTGCTCGTTGTTTCTATAGTAATGGTGGGAAATCATGCTTTTTCAAGGTTGTAGGGCAGCTAAACGTTAGTCGACTAGAAGAGGCTTAGTCGACCAAAATTTTATTAGTCGGATAGTTGCATAAAAAACAGCAAACTCGTGGCGTGAAAACAGCGGGTCCTCGTTGTAAGAAATCCAAACGTTACGACCTCAAATATGGCTTATCATTTGAAACATTTAGTAGCAACTTTACTTGGCCGCTCGCTCTAACATTACCCTAGATAAATGTGTGCTATTATTAAGCAGATATCCAAGTGTTTGTGCGAAGTGTGGAAGTATTAATGCCCTTAGGGTACTGGATGACATGGAGGCGCCGACGCGATCGCTGGCATTTTTTTTGTCCTGATAACAGCGGAAACAACTTTATATACTCTGTCATTTTTGGTCACACAGAGTAATACCTCATTCGAAACGGTAAAGTTTTGAATGAGGTATTAAACTACCTTTTATTTGTGTAAACTCACAATAACAAGAAAACGTTGTGCCTTTGTAAAATAAGAAAAACACAGGATGCGCTTTCTGCCGTCTCGGTCTCTGTGAACTGGAGCACGTCACAAAAATGAATCGAAACTCAGCGTATACGTGCCTCACAGACGAGAAATATATCTATAGAAAGCTTGAAATGTCTACTTACCAATTCAAATCGAAAAGGAATACTCCGTATGAAAGTTGCGTTTCTCTCTATACTGCAGACATCACATCACATCCGTCTACTTCATCTTTGCAGCCGACACTGACCCAGGAAAAAACACTAGTTTATTAATAAAAAATTAAATGTCTCCTTGCTATTTTTCCCTGACGCTTTCATAATCATTACTTTTGCCGGTGCTTTGCGGCAAGCTTTATGTGTGCGCTTGAGTGTGGAGTAGACTATATATTATGCCTGTATATTAAAGGCTTATTAGTTTAGTATTCTTCTCAGTATATATTTAAGCAATTAAATTAATATAAACGTGCGATTAGTCTACTAATGGCTTAAATGAACGACTACTAGAAAAATCTTTAGTCTGGGGCAGCCCTACACACTCTAAAAAATGCTGGGTTGAAAATGGACAAACCCAGCGATTGGGTTGTTTTAACCTAGCGGTTGGGTTAAATGTTTGCCCGACCTGCTGGGTAGTTTTATTTAACCCAACTTTTGTTTGAAATTACTGTATTGCTTGCTTAAAATGAACCCAAAGTATGTTGGAAATGAACATTTATTATTACGTTTAATGAATAATAATAAAACAATAAACATTTATTAAATTGCTTCTTAATAAATGTTCAACTTTTTGATTATTATTGTTGCCTCTAGTAATTATGTGTCTGATTTTTAATTTCCGACGTATTTCAGGTTCATTTTAGGCCGGCAATATAGTAATTTTTAACAATAGTTGAGTTAAATAAAACTGCCCAGCACGTTGGGCAAACTGGGGTTTTTGCTGGGTTTGTCCATTTTCAACCCAACTTGGGTTGTTTTTAACCCAACATTTTTTGCAAAGTTGTGTAAAAATAGTGGCTTTTGCAACACAATTGGCAGCCTAAAGAAATGCATGATTGTGACTCTGTGTGTCTGTGCTGGTAAACTAAGTGGCCAGTGACCGTGAAGAGACCTAACCTGTGTGGTTTTATTAGGTTTGATGCTAAATATGGCATGGCTCGAGGTGTTTAATAATACCAGATGTTTCCTGTCGCCAACGTGAAGTGGGCCACTGCCGAGGGGAAGCCCCCGTTGTGTCTCATTTTGAGGTAATGCTACAGGTGGGTGGGTACAGGACAAAATGATGTCGTTTTCCCGCACAGGATGCGTAAACTGTTTTTCGAACCTTTTGAGATCATACAGTCACGATTGCTTCAGCACTTAATGATCAAAGTGTCCAGCTTTTCCCAGTCGTTTGCAGTTTGCGCGGTTGTGCCACAGAGTGCTGCATTGACTTTTGTTTGCCGCTGTTTGTTTGATGGCAGTGCCAAAGCAGGGGAAGAGTTACGTCCTTTGCTCTTCATCTCATTCTGAGAGGTTTCAACAATAGCCCCTTTCTCTCCTCCCATCGCCCATAAGCGGATGACATAGTATGGGTGGTTTCTATGGTGAGTGCAGTTTGACTTGCACTGGTATTGTGGATGAGGGTGTCACTGTCAGTATAGTGAACGGTTTTTGGGGGGCCCAGTGTGATGGTAAAATAGTCTGGGGGCCGCCAATGCTGTCTGTCAATGTCAAAATTTATTTGCTTTTACATGACTTAAAAGGAACCATAATTTCAAAATCACCCCTTTTCCTAATTTCACTGTCATTGTACACTGAAAGGAATTTTTTGTAGGATTTATTTTAAAACAATTTTCACTCTGAAACTGCTAGTAAATTTCACAAACAATTACAAAGGATCGACAAGTATCGCATTGAATTAAACATGAAATTTTGGAGTAGAAAGACTGAAATAGTATTTTCTTTCAAAACGATTTTCCTTTTTCATTTTTGATTTTCCTTCAATAATTTTGTTTGCATTGTTTTATTAACCACTATGAAAAGTCATTTTTACAGTGTAGCTAATTAGATTAGAAATATATAATGCAGTTACGTAAAACACAGTAAAAAATCTACACTGTAAACCTGAATAAGTTGGAAAAACTCAAAAACTTTGAGGTAATCAGTTACATCAAATTTTTTAAGTCAAGAAATTCAAAGTTTAAGCAAGCAGAACTGGCAGATTTCAATTTTGTACTCATACATTTTAATTGCTCTTAACTTAACATTTTTGAGTACGTTAATTCATAAATTAAACGTAAAATTATCATGTAATCTTAACTTGTATATATTTTATATAAGCAGACAAGAAGCGAAGTGGGAGAGAGAGGGGGGGTTCACGAGCCGGGAGTCGAACTCGGGTCATCCGAAGCACAATGGCGCTAAATGTCGGTCGACATCTTAAATTATATTTTTAGTAGTGGAAATTTAGCTAGCTATAACTAGCTAATTCAGCAAATGCTAGGCTAATTATTAACACAATGCTTTGTTAACATTAGCATAGCATAGCAATTGCTGAAAGAATACGGCAATATAGAACAGCTGTGAAATACCTGTTCTCAAACTAAGCCCATGCTCCACTCCATGATGGTAATGCCCCAAAAACCACACATAACAGAAACTCTTCTAAATTGTAATAGCAAAGCATTAAACACTACTAAATCCACCACTTAACATTAATCTTGCACAAAAAAAACATTATACAACACTTAATTTTATTATTTATTCTCCCTTTCAAGTGTCATGGCAAAGCATGCTGGGAAAGAGAAATCCCAGCCCAGTTTCAGGTAAATTTAAGTTTGTCTAAATTAAAAGAAACAAGTTCATCAAGCTCAAAAAAATGAAACAGTTCAGATTACTTAAAATGTGTCAGTTTCGTGAACTTTAAAGAAAAAGTTCTAAATACTCATAAAAGTTAATTTGATTGAACTAATTTGTTTAATTTGAGTTTGCCCTACTCAAACCAATTAATTATTTTGAGCGTTAGGGTTTACAGTGTATAGTTAACAATAATCAAAGCATGTTTTAAATGTTTTTCCTCTAAATGAACATTTGTTATCATTTCTTAAAAGTAACTTAATCTTCAAATGGGCTTCATCTCTCAACTTTAGGAAATGCAATAGCCAAATAAAAAGCACTTATATATTGATGATATTATTTTATTTTATAATGACTAGCCCTGTTCAACACGTGCACTGCACAGTCACTATGACCCATCACAGCTCAAGAATGTGATCCCTTTCGTTTTCAGTACTGAGACACAGCAATGCATTGTGTTCCTCATCACGGGTGAATATGCTGCTTGAAAGTGTGCAAGTCATAAATTGGCTATCCCTAAGTAAAAAATGGTTGATGTGGAAGAGGTTTTAGGACCCTCTGGAGTGGGTTGTCGGCCTGGGGAATGTGTTCATGGTAGTTACGTATAGGGGCTTAGCTCTCGCTCTCTCTCTCTCTCTCTCTCTCTCTCTCTCTCTCTCTCTCTCTCTCTCTCTCTCTCTCTCTCTCTCTCTCTCTCTCTCTCTCTCTCTCTCTCTCTCTCTCTCTCTCTCTCTCTCTCTCTCTCTCTCTCTCTCTCTGTGTGTGTGTACATGAGGCCCTCTTTGGCTTTTAGGACCTTTTTTTTCTTTTGAAGGTTAGTTGGGGGAAGGCAAAGGGGATCTGTGGAGGGAATTTAAACTATGAGAGGTAGGGAAAGAGGGTCAGAGCTTGACCTAGGTTAGGTCTCCGAGTCCCACTCTAAACTAAACTGGTTAAAATGACTTTTCAGATGTCAATTGCTCCTTTTCTGCTTACTAATTTTTCTCGCTTTGCTCATAACAAATTATCTTGTTAGCAACACAGAGCGCCTTTCACCTACAGTAGCTGTGGTGGAATCTCAACCCAGAATGGATCGTATTCATCAGCCGCGCTCTTGGTGTGGTCAGGGTTCAGGCTGTTTTCCTCTGCCATGTATCTTGGCAAATACATGGCCAACCTCTGTCCCTGCAGAACCCGGACCCCCCGTTTTACCAACCTCCATATACTCTGAGAGCAGTGAGCTTATTGTAGCTGTTGACTCTTATAAGTCTGTTTTTTTTGTGAACCAAATCAATTGTAAAGCAGTCGAAGCGGTTACTGAGTTCATTTGACTTGCTTGCTGAACTGCAGGCTATTGCTTTCATCATGTTTGATTTAAAATAGTTGTTACTGTGTTCTATTACTTAAGTCTTGTGAGACTTAAAGGGTTAGTTCACCCAAAAATAAAAATTCTGTCATTAATTACTCGCCGTTCCAAACTTGTAAGACTTTCATTCATCTTCAGAACACAAATGAAGATCTTTTTGATGCAATCTGAGAGATTTTTTTTGAAGAGACTCGATCGCTTTATCTGATAAACAGATTTAATTTAGGCTTTTATTCACATATAAACATTCATCAGTGAACATAAACAGAAGCTCAACTGAACCTGCTTCACGCACGAAAACAAAGCTCTTCCGGAAGCTCAAACGTGCTGTGAAGCACACAAGAATGAATCTCATTGGTTCTTGCACGCGTCAATCAAACATGCTTGAGCTTCCATTTACCACAGCTGATGTGAGTCGATAAATGTTTATATGTGAATAAAAGCTTAAATTAAATCTGTTCATCATATAAAGTGATCATCTCTTCAGAAAATTTGGACTAAACCACTCAATTCATATGGATTGGTTTTACAATCTCTATGAACTTTTTGAAGCGTCAGTTGTGTAGCTGTGGAGGGACAGAAAGCTCTCAGATTTCATCAAAAAGATCTTAATTTGCGGTCCAAAAATGAACAAAAGTCTTACAGGTTAGGAACGACATGAGGGTAAGTAATTAATAACAGAATTTTAATTTTTGGGTCAATTAACCCTTTAAATCAGTGTAGTTACTGACTGGTTCATATGACAGTGTGAGTCTCTATGAAATCCGTTTCCCAAATTCTGTTTTCTCCATTTAATCTTTCTAGATTCTGTATTATTGGTTTAATGCATGAAAAGGCATGCCTAATCAATTGAATTCATTAAACTTAAACAATTTAATAATTAATTTAAATTATTTATTAAATTAATTGTCTGCGTTCATGCATTTATCGTTAAAAACGGTGGTTGTCAAATCATAAAACTTTACAGAATTAAGCAAACATTGCATACTTTTGATTTATAAATTGAAAATTTGCCAAATTTGGTGACATTCCGCATTATACAGTAAAATCCGTTTTTGTGAAAGTATTCCGCAATTCCGTCTGCATTTTCTTCATCATAGGTCCCTTACAATGTGTAGTTAAACATGCACATTTTGAGTTTTGTTGTAATCTGAAGTATTTTATGATTGAAATATGTAACACGTTTTTATTTTTATGCCACCTGTGAAGAGACTTGGAAGAACTGTAATTATTCTGATTTGTTGTATCTGTTCTGTTGAAATCTGAAATGATCTCATGTCGCTGAAGATATTCATTTTCTTTTATTAAACGTTTCCCCCCTCAAAGTACTAAAATTATTGTTAAAAGAAGGAATTAGAATCTGAACTAGAATCTTTTTGGTCAAAATGACGATTGAAAACAATCACATAAATCAATATTTAAGCCGTTTCAGAGCCCATATATTATTAATGACAAAAATATTTTTTGTTCTTTTAGTTATATTGCCCAGCCCTACAGCTGTGCAGTTCAGACAGATGGAAAAAAAAACTGGCAAAATGTTCCGACCATGTCCTAATCTCTGGATTACTGTATCTGTCAAAGGTTACATCTTTACCCTATCAAGTGTTGAGCTGTTTGGTGGCTGCAACCCGAGTTACTGTGTCGACCGGTTTGCCAACTGGACACACGCAAAGACATACACGCTTCCCATCGCCGTTCTGTCACTCAGTGCGTCTAAACCCGGTGCCGTGACTGACGCCATTGTGTCCTACCGCCGAGCACTCGGCCTGTTCCCACAACCCAAGCCTCTGTGGATTAGAGCCACAACAGCTGTATTGTGTGTGTGTGTGTTTGCTGTAGTTCGCTAGAGAGGTAGAGAGCTCAGAATACAGTACTGCATTTATCGCTGGATATCTGGAAACTGACCAGATTGGCTGGTCAGCAGTTAGTGTAGTTAGTTGTGAATTTCTCCTGGCAAACTTCGCTCAGCCTGTATGTTTTTTTTTAAACCAAAGCAAAACAGTTCAGATTTCTCATGATTAGTGTTATTTTAGTATTATTTATTTACTAATGTAGTATTTATGAATGTTTTTAATGTTTATATCGTTTTCAGTAATCAGTTTTATTTTAATTTTAGTTTATTTCGTTTTGTGCTTTTGTCATTTCTATTTTAAAATGTATGCATAGCTTTATATTTTTATTTCAGTTTTAATTTTAGTGCTTAATCTTTTTTTTTTTTTTTTTTTAAGTTTGTTCCCAAGGCAACATTTCAAATTTTCATTTTTTTAAGTTTAAAGGGTTAGTTCACCCAAAAATGAAAATTATGTCATTAATTACTCACCCTCATGTCGTTCCACACCCGTAAGACCTTCGTTCATCTTCAGAACACAAATTAAGATATTTTTGATAAAATCTGATGGCTCAGTGAGGCCTGCGTAGCCAGCAATAACACTCCCTTTTTCAATGCCCATAAAGCTACTGAAAACATATTTAAAACAGTTCATGTGACTACAGTGGTTCAACCTTAATGTTATGAAGCGACGAGAATACTTTTTGTGTGCCAAAAATAACAAAATAGCGACTTTATTCAACAATATCTAGTGATGGGCGATTTCAAAACACTGCTTCATGAAGCTTCGAAGCTTAATGAATCATTTGTTTCGAATCAGTGGTTTGGAGCGCGTATCAAACTGCCAGAGTCACGTGAACTATTGAAGTTGCAAAACATTTATGACGTAACGAAGCCTCTTTTACTGAAATCATGGGATTTTGGCGCTCTAAACCACTGATTCGAAACAAACGATTCGGTGTTGAGGGCGCATTCGACAAGATCAGACATTTGTCAGATGCTTAGGCTCTGTTCAACGAATCCTCTGCCATGGTCTTGTCAGTCATCTCGTCACTTACTCTCGTTACGTGATCAGTGAACTCTGATTCCTGCTGCACTACATACAACTCTGCAGCTCCTGTTGGATGAGCTGGAAGGGATTGAAGCGACCGTTATCCAACCAAATGAAATGGTTTTTATTTCTATAAAAAGCAAAATGACAGTGGAGGCGAGATCGCAAGACAGCTTTTCACCTCAACAAGAAATCTCATCACATTTTAATCTCGTCAAATCCCTAACAAATAACCAATATATTAACAACATGATCAGCTAATATCAATCCGATTGCTGTTTATCTTTTAATGAGCAGTTAAATAAAAAACAAAGATTCACTAATGGTATCATTAAATAGTTGTGCAGGAAACACTGTCAGATTATTACAGCACAGAGTTCTGTCCGCATTGATAGAAGAATTTGTGTTTGAGAACCGTTAACATAACCCATATTTTCAGCTTTTTTTTTGCATGCTGAAATTTGAGCTCACAGCTGATCCGTGTGGTTATTGGATGTTGAGATGACGTGCTTCCGGCCTCTTCTAGTGTAGACACAGTGTTACTTTGCAAACATGCAGTCGCTGCTCACAGTTTTCACCACAGTGTGAACGAGCTCTTGCATTAAAGATTCAGAGGACCGCCTGCACCAGAGCAGCTCAGCTGAATGATGAATTGCTCTTAATCACTCTTACGCTCTCCTTTTAGGGGTATTAATATTTTTTCCTTCATTTGCTTGTTTGATCGTTGTCCTCTTTAAAATTACAGGCTGCATCTGATGCTGTACTCGCTGTAAATGTCTGTCTCCATGGTCACCACATGGTCACTTCTTGCCCGCTTTAGTCCCTGTTTATGGGTCACCTGAGGACAGCGATGGTTTTGCCAGCAATAAGGAGCGGAGATTGGAGTAATCGAATCGCTCCCGGCCCACCTCTCCCAGGCTGCTTTCTCCTCTCTTTTATTAGGATGTTGTGGGCTTCTGTATTGTTACATCAGGTGTTTTTGTCCATGCAAACAAGAGTCATCAAGCTTTTTGGAATTTTAACATGCCAAAAGCAGGCTGTCTCTGCCCAAATTTTACAGGCATTTTGATGACAGGATGTTGAAATTACGGAGTAATTTCCGACGATCTCATGCTTTCAGAACATAATGACCTGAACTTTGACAGCGAACTGTAACCATGATGCGATAACGATAGGCAAATATGTAGGTTAAGCTGATATGTCGTTATTGGAGATGTAACAACGGTGTCAAGTGTTCAAGTAAACATTCAGAAATAAATACCAATGTAACAAAACGTATTCAAATTGTGTACACTTTAAAATTAAATGCATCAATCTGTTGCACTTTCAGAGCCCAATCCCAATTCAGTGACCAAACTGAACAGAGTAATAAATGTCTTTGCATTGACTTAAGCATGGACCTTAAAGTGGACTCAAACCTTTTTTTGTTATTTTTAAGAAGCCAAATAATAATAATAATAATAATGGTATTATTATTATTACTATTTTTATTACTGTCTCTAAGAAAGAAATGTATTACTATTGTTGCACTGGCACTGTAAAATAAAAATAGTATTTCATAATAATTCATTATTTTTAAGTTTAAATATTTAATGATTGGGGTGTGACGAGAATGAGGCGAGACTTTTACAGTATTTTTAAGAAATCCTCAATGTAGTCTGCAGGTGCATTTGAAATGTTTTAACTAATCATCTTGTAATGAATTTCATTTCAGTTCTACTTTGAGTATGAATTATGCAGTAAAAGACAACAATACTCAAGCACTGTAAAAGGTTTTGCCACAAACTCAACTGACTGGCTTCTCTCCTGTATGATTTCATATGAGTCTCTTCACACCTTACTGTACATGATTTATGAGCTTCCAGAACTTTTGACCTCCTAACTGAACTCCTTTCCACAAATTGATCATAGAAATAAAAACAGTATAAATAAAAATGAATAACACAGTTTTCTCTTAGTCTTATTAAGTGCAAACGGTACAATCATAAGTACTCCCTCAATATTCAAAGTGCAAATAGAGACCACATTTTTCTTCATGCATGATACAGAGATGAGAGATGGTTACAACTACACAGCCCAGCCTAAGATAGCTTTCATATTGAGAGATTTTTGCACGCATCAGGGAGCCCCTTTCAAAATGTGGGGTATTGAAATTACGTTTGAATGCAAGCTCGCGTTTTACTTTCGCTTTCGATTTTGCGATCGCGTGTACTCTGTGAATAGGGAGCAGCAGTGCTGAGAGTGCATTCTACAAGATAAGACATTTGTCAGACACTTTTTGGCTCTGTTGTGCAACAAATCCTCCGCCATGGTCTTGTCAGTCATCTCGTCACTTACTCTCGTCAACTGATCAGTGAATTCTGATTCCTGCTGCAATACGTATGACTCTGCAGCTCATGTTGGATGATCTGGATGGAATTGAAGCAACTGAATTAAATGGTTTTTATTTCTATAAAAAGCAAAACGACAGAGGAGGCGTAATGTAAATTTAGTGGTGACATATTATATCCTAATTTCACCCTTCACCCTCAATATTGCGAGACGGCTTTTCACCACATTTTAATCTCACGAGATCTTGTCACACCACCAATTAATTATTGATCCTTTATGTTATTATGAGAAGTGAAAAATATTTTCGGATTATTATGAAACTGTATTAATTAGACTATAGCGGGTTACCACAGTCTAAGTAATTAAAGGATTAGTTCACTTTAAAATTCAGCTTATGGAAAAAGTGTAACTGACATCGTGTCAGTTAAGCTTGTTTCGTAAGTTGAATGGCGTAAGACGTAGTGTAAGCATTTTGAACTGCGAGAGGCATTACACTTTCTTCGTAAGTTGAATATGGAAGGCGGTCTGGCAGAAGCTAGATATTTTACTTTATAACTTGGTAAATATGGATATTTTTTACACGCATCGCTTCGTTTCAGAAGAGCTTTATTAACCCCCCGGAGCTGTGTGGAGTACGTTTATAATGGATGGATGCACTTTTTTGAGCTTTAAACAGGTGGTTTTAAAGCTTGGGAGCATCAGGATGTTTATTAATATAACTCCGATTGTATTCGTCTGAAAGAAGAAAGTCATATACACCTAGGATGGCTTGAGGGTGAGTAAATCATAGGGTAATTTTCATTTGAAAGTGAACTAATCCTTTAATAGGAAACAGATTTGTTGAGTTGTTTCTACCTATACTAGAGAGAAACTAGTTTATTTCTTTGTATGAAAATACTGGTACATTTGACATGCTTATGTGACGTCCATTGTGCACAAAAGCTTATTTGAGCGACGATTTCTTGCAGCAGGCCTATTCTGATCTCTACACACTTCATTCTTGTTTTCTCTCCTTTCTTTATCTGAGCGGCCTTGGCGCTTGACTATGTTTCCCTCTCAACGGAGATGACGCTGTAGCCCCGTGAGCTCGTGAGCGTGAGCGGTGCACGTATGCTCGTGAGTGGGCGGCGATGGGAAAATAAGCTCTGCCCTGAGACCAGAGTCAAGGAAGTGTGGCGTAATGACTCATTTGTAGAGTACAGTGTGTGGTTGCATGTGCGGAGGATGAAAAGCATCGTCCTCTGGCCTCGCTGCCTCCTCTTCCACCCACTCCGAGCGTGGCTCAGACATTTCCCAAGATCCCAGTCACCCACTTAAGCCTAGGTCTGAATCCAAATGTGTCCAGTAGAGCCGGACACGAGTCTGCGTTTGGTGTAGAATCAAATCGTTATCAGTCTGCTGGAGGCAGAGGGTGATTTCCATGACAAAGAGACAATCGTCTGGAGTTTCAGACCCCCCTGTTCGTCTGGCTGTGTGTGAAAGGCTGGGGTCCCTCTGAGTGGCCTGTGTCTGCTGTAAGAGGCCCACCAGGTGAAAAAGGGAACCAGCTTCCTGAAAGAGCAGCCATGGAACCGTGAGCGCCCACTTTTTCAGCTGCCTTTTTCCCATTAATGTGCAGTTGAACCTAACAGATCTGAGATGAATCACAACATTTGATTCAAGGCTAAAAAGTATTTGTTAGAAAATAAGACTCCATATTGAATCAATATCAATTTTATGTAATTGAATAAAAACAATTGTTCAATATATACCTTCACTAGATGAATTTAATTGATGGTATTACAATGTATTTGAAGTTTATTCATTGTATGATTGAAACTTTATAAATCAAATGTTTTTGGAATACATCAGTTTCACCAAACTTGGCTAATTTATTTATTTAGCAGATCTAAATGTAAATGCATTTTTAATGATTGATTTTTGTGTCTATCAAGACGAAATTCATTCGCTATGAAATTCAAATTACAAATAGTAATATTGTGAAATATTATTACAATTTAAAATAGCTGTTTTCTATGTGAATATATATTAAAATGTAATTTATTCCTGTGATCAAAGCTGAATTTTCAGCATCATTACTCCAATCTTCAGTGTCACATGATCCTTCAGAAATCATTGTAATATGCTGATTTGCTGCTCAAGAAATATTTCTGATTATTATCAATGTTGAAAACAGTTGTGCTGCTTCAGATTTTTGTGGAAACCATGATAAATTTTTGTTCAGGATTCTTTGAATACAACGTTCAAAAGAACAAAATTTATTTGAAATATAAATCTGTAACATTATAAATGTATTTACTCTGACTTTTGATCAATTCAATGCATCCTTGCTGAATAAAACTGTTTATTTCTTTAAAAAAAAAAACTTTCTGACCTTTTGAACGGTACATTTTTTTTAAGGAAAATAAAAATGACAGAGCAACCTAAAGAAAGATGAGTAATGATTATTTTGTAGCAAACCTCTTCTTCATGTTAGGTTTGTCGTGAAGGGTTTATACGTTATCGCTAAAAATCAATTTCTCTGTTGAGTTTTTGTCCTGGAAGCCCACGGTTGCGCTCTATTACACACACCAGCTAATGATTCAGTCTGACCCTCGCCAGATTCTGTGAGTGATTCTTGTTTTTCTAGCTTTTTTTAAAACGTGACTCTGCTCTCTTCAGCTTTGATGACTGGCCTCTTGAGCAGCGGTTATGAGTCAAACCGGGATGAATCACTCTCAGCCTGACATTCGTTTAGCACAGACAGATCTCTGAGGCCATTTGGTGGGTAATGCCGGACTGAACCTTCGGTAAACTTCTACTCGTTACCAGAATCTTGTTAGATGGTGCTGCAGAAGCCAGACAGCTTGCGTTTTGACGCATTGGGTTGTCATCTTAAAGGCGAAGTGTGTCATTTCTGCTAGTGGTATCAAATGGAATTGTGAAATTAATGATACCTTCCATTCAGGTTTACCAAAAACTCCCTTTGTTTGGACAAACTGCTCCAAATTTGCACCATTTGTTGAACCGGAACATGTTGGACCGTTTAACCAAACACTCAGTATTGTTGTAGTTTTGAATTTTGTTGTATTTTGTACTTATATTCACAGGTTTTTATTATCTTTTTGATCAGTTCTCAGTTTGCACTTTTTATTTTTGTATTCTTTTTTTATTCTCTAATTTTTATGTTTTAAATCCTCTTTTTTTGATCACTTATGTAAAGTATAAATTACTGTTGTATATGAATATATGATATGTAAATAAACATGTCTTGCCTTTATTTGTGCTTTCATTGCTTTTCAGTGTTTGACTGTTAGTTTTTGTTGGTTTTTCAGTATTTTGCAGTGTTAAAATTGAAGTTCATGCATTTACCTAAAATGTTGTCCTATTTTGTCTGGCCTATTGATATCACTGGAGAAATATATGGAGAAAACATGTGATTACTGTTGGTTGTATAGCATACTTCTGTTGTCTTTAAGTATCATATTTGGGACGCACCATTTGTGTTCGTTTTTTGTATTCATGTATATTGAAGGCAAGTCGTTAAAGGTTAAAGGTACAGTGTGTAAATTGTAGCGGCATCTAGGGGTGAGGTTGCGAATTGCAACCAACGGCTCAGTCCATCGCTCACCCCTCCCTTTTGAAGCACATGGGCCGACACAGGACAAAGATGTCGTCATCTGCAACGAGTAGCCAGTCAAGCAAACACACTCTGTAGAGCAGTTTGTCCGTTTAGGGCTACTGTAGAAACACAATTCTTTTTATTTCAGTTAATGAAAATGTGTTCATGTAGTTGTTAATAACAGTTGTGATGTGAAGTTAATGTATAGGGGCATAAAATACTTCGATTTGAGAAGGAAAAGTATGTATATTATGTTTATGTTCTGGAAGTATATTTGAGAATATATTTGGAAATGCATTTGGACATTGCTGACTTGTCTTAGCCTTGGTCTTATCTCTCTGAACATGACAGATTACATGCATATATCAAAATGGATTGGTAATTGGTCCCGTTACATGATATGCAAATCTGTCATGCATATTCAATAGTCAGCCTATAGTCTGTTTGTATCAAAGTTTTGATTTATTATTAAGGTACCAGAGTTTGTATCTTATCAAATTGGATTTATTGGTATTGCTCTAACCCATCTTCACACAATTAAGCTGGCAAAGGAAGTAACCATCATCTTTAACTTCTCTAAAATTGATGAAATCTAACCACTGCCCATGCAGGTGAGAGATGTATTTGAAGTGGCCGGATATGTGTGTGCCATGAGGATGAGTTTAATACAGCTTGAAGTTAGAGCACAAAAGTGACTCGTGGGTCAGACATCCCATTTCTGAGAATGGCAACATTTGATTCATTGAGCATCACCAGCATCTGTTTGTGTTTTTTCCCTACCTCCTCCACAAAATTGCTGAACTCTGTTTTTCTTCTCACAAGGCCCACGAGTGGAAGTTGTCTGCTGATGAATCTGCCCTAGGCGTCTCTCATTCAGGGAACCATTAACTGCAATCACTGTCAAACTCAGTCATGAAACCGGTATTAAATTTTCAGCATCTCTCTGTAGGCATCAGCTGTCTGTTGAGAGCAATGGTTTCGTCTTTGCCACTTGCACACAGCCTTCATACCTCGTCTCTTTCCCAATTTGTACTGAAATGGTGCCGGTGCTCAGCCAGGGGATCTGTGAAACTCAGAACTGACCTCCGTTTACACTGACTTGAGGTCCAATTGATGATGTAATTGGCTTTAACTGACTGTAGTCTGCCCATGAATAAACATAATTTATCACTTTTATATTTGCAAGTCTTACTCATTGTTTTGAGAACTTATTTTAGCATAGAATGTGATTTGATTCAGCATCTTTATGTCATTACAAGCTAGCTTTGAAAATATATTATTGTTGTTATTATATAATAAAAATAATAATAATTGTCATTATTTATTATTATTATTATTATTATTATATAATATAATATTTTTATTTTTGTTTTTTACTACTACTACTACTACTATTTAAAATAATTATTGTTATTAAATATTATATTATTTAATAATCATCATTATTATAAAATTGATGATTTATTATTACTATTAATATTAGTATTATTGTTAAGTTTAATAATAATTTAATAAATAAATGTATTATTTAAATATATAACAAATACATTTAACCATTTAAATTTTATTTAAAAAAGTCTATTCACACACATTCTATTTAATTTATATTTAATATTTAAATGTTTAAATATTTGATGTTTAAATATTTGATATTTATTTTATATATATATATATATATATATAACAATTTCTAAAAAAAAAATGTAATAACTGGTTGAAGTAGCAGTGCAACAAAAATAGGAACAGGGTTTCCATCAGCTGAAGGTGCGTTGCATCAGGCGCTTGAAGTGTTGACACATTCGTTCATTATATAATCGGAGTGATTTGGCTTTGTACCATGTGGTTTAATTTTGCGGTGTTGTTTTGAAAGCTGTACTTCATTGAGGACACATCCACCTCGCCTGGCCAGTTATGTTATAGCTTGGTGTAACACTGTCTATCTTATTCTGTCCTTCTCACTTCAGGAGCCGTTGGGGCCCAGTCCCTGTTCTCCGTGCCACGGAGGCCCGGCTATGGCACCATGGGGAAACCCATCAAGCTGCTGGCCAACTGCTTCCAGGTGGAGATCCCCAAGATGGATGTCTACCTGTATGAGGTCGACATCAAGCCTGAGAAGTGTCCACGCCGTGTGAACAGGTAGGATGTTTGGGAAACTGCTCAAAGTTTATGAGTGACTCCTGTAGACGCCCTCCTGATGAGTGTTGTCTCTGCAGGGAGGTTGTGGACTCCATGGTGCAGCACTTTAAAGTCACCATCTTTGGGGATCGAAGGCCAGTTTATGATGGGAAGAAAAGTCTCTACACCGCCAACCCACTGCCTGTGGCGCCCGCTGGGGTAAGGAACAACACGCTTTGTTTAAAAAGATAGTGAGCCGCCAACTTTTGCACTCTGTTTGGATGCACAAATTATCCAGTGACACGTTCTGTAGGAAATTTGCACATTAAAATCATCATGATATTCTAGGGCTGCACAATTAATAAATAAAATCAAAATAAATCCAAAATCTCGATATGTGCGATCTCTGCATCTGCTCTAAGTCAACCATCTTCCCAAACTTGTAATGAGAAGTGGTTCTCAACAAATGTGAAGCTTTAAGGGGTTTTCTATCAAAATAAAAATGTTTGAAAATAAATTGCCATAAACGCCATAAATGATTAAGCAAGTATTGTAATTTGTACTGTTGTAATGTAAATCTTTTTAAAATCTTTTTTTACAGTGAAATTTTACTTTCTTTATAATATTACTGCTGCTAGTGAACATTTTGTCCTCAAAGTTGATGTGTTAGAAGTTTGACAAGGGCCAAATTGTGATGGCTAGACGACTGGGTCATCTCCAAAACTGCAGCTCTTGTGGGGTGTTCCCGGTCTGCAGTGGTCAGTATCTATCAAAAGTGCTCAGAGGAAGGAACAGTGGTGAACCGGCGACAGGGTCATGGGCGGCAAAGGCTCACTGATGCACGTAGGGAGCGAAGGCTGGCCCGTGTGGTCCGATCCAACAGGCAAGCTACTGTAGCTCAAATTGTTAATTGTTAATTTCAAGAAGTTAATGCTGGTTCTGATAGATAGGAGTCAGAATACACAGTGCATCACAGTTTGTTGCGTATGGGGCTGCATAGCTGCAGACCAGTCAGGGTGCCCATGCTGACCCCTGTCCACCACCGAAAGCCCCAACAGTGGGCATGTGAGCATCAGAACTGGACCACGGAGCAATGGAAGAAGGTGGCCTGGTCTGATGAATCATGTTTTCTTTTACATCACGTGGATGGCCGGGTGCATGTGCGTCGCTTACCTGGGGAACACATGGCACCAGGATGCACTATGGGAAGAAGGCAAGCCGGCGGAGGCAGTGTGATGCTTTGGGCAATGTTCTTCTGGGAAACCTTGGGTCCTGCAATCTATGTGGATGTTACTTTGACATGTACCACCTACCTAAGCATTGTTGCAGACCATGTACAGCCTTTCATGGAAACAGTATTCCCTGGTGGCTGTGGCCTCTTTCAGCAGGATAATGTGTCCTGCCACAAAGCAAAAATGGTTCAGGAATGGTTTGAGGAGCACAACAACGAGTTTGAGGTGTTGACTTGACCTCCAAATTCCCCAGATCTCAATCCAATCGAGCATCTGTGGGATGTGCTGAACAAACAAGTCCGATCCATGAAGGCCCCACCTCGCAACTTACAGGACTTAAAGGATCTGCTGCTAACATCTTGGTGCCAGATACCACAGCACACCTTCAGAAGTCTAGAGGAGTACATGCCTCGACGGGTCAGGGCTGTTTTGGCAGTAAAGGGGGACCAACACAATATTAGGAAGGTGGTCATAATGTTATGCCTGATCGGTGTATAAACACAGTATTTTAATCAAAGTATTTTGGCCAAATTGTGCAGTCCTACTACAAGTAAGCTACAAATAAGCAGTTTTTTTCCCCCCCCAGTTTTTCCCCAAATTCTACAGACCTGTGTTATTCACATTAGATGTGATCAAAGAGTTTTACATTGACATACCCATTGTCCACTCTTTTTTTAGTGTGTTGATGCAGTACTTCTTATGTGTCCACAGGTGGATCTGGATGTTACTCTGCCAGGGGAAGGGGGCAAGGACCGACCCTTTAAAGTCAGTATTAAGTTTGTGTCCCTGGTGAGCTGGCACCTGTTGCACGAGGTACTAACTGGTCGCAGTATGTCAGAGCCCTTGGAGCTGGACAAGCCAATCAGCACCAACCCAGTTCACGCTGTGGATGTGGTTCTACGGCATCTGCCCTCCATGAAGTGAGTGTATTCCAAAATGTCTCACACACAGACAAACATTAGCTGGTCACCCTGACACTCCTACATTTACAGTTCAGATCATATATTTTATTGTTAAACTGTGACCTCAGAACTATTTGAACACAGTGTGCATATGTCAATGCATTAGATATCAAAATATCAACACAAGTGGCTTCTGCAGACAAATTATGCTTAAAATTGACATGAAATGGAAGTTGTGATTGACTTTACTTCATCAAAAGTGACAGTAAAGACATTATAGTGTTACAAAAGATTTGTGTTTAAAAAAAAATAGTGTTCTTTTGCTCTTTCTATTTATCAAAGAATCCTGAAAAAATGTATCATGCTATCAACAAAAAAATTAAGCTGCGCCGACTCCGGTTTGAACAATGTAAGGCTGAACACCGTAACTGACAATCACCATTTTAGCTGCGTGAGATTCTCCAGCTTTGTTGTTGTTGAGCAACCGAAGCACGAGATGTTAAAGCTCTGCCCTCTTCTTGAAAGGGGGCCGGGAGCAGCAGCTCATTTGCATTTAAAGGGACACACACAAAAATGGTGTGTTTTTGCTCACACCCAAATAGGGGCAAATTTAACAAGCTATAATAAATGATCTGTGGGGTATTTTGAGCTGAAACTTCACAGACACATTCTGAGGACACCAGAGACTTATATTACATCTTGTAAAAGGGGCATTATAGGTCGCCTTTAAGAAAATAAATAGGGTTGATTTTTATTTCATGTCAACTCCAGTGTTTTCTCAACCTTTTTTTTTTAATTTACTGTAACTTGTCAACTGGTGGGTTCATACAGTTGTCACTAAATCCCTAATAAAATAAATAACATTCTGTGGTTGTTTCTCTCAGGTACACACCCGTGGGCCGCTCATTCTTTTCTGCCCCGGAGGGCTACGACCATCCTTTGGGTGGAGGCAGAGAGGTGTGGTTCGGCTTCCACCAGTCTGTTCGGCCAGCCATGTGGAAGATGATGCTCAACATTGACGGTGCGCACCCTTTGAGTTTCCTGACGAGGCTTAGCCAGGGTGGACAGCATGTGTGTTAGCACAGAGTGTGGGAACTGTTCACACTGTTGCCGTGGGGATGAAGGGCTGAAAGATGGCGGGTGGGGGTTTGTTTGATTGAAGGGGGGCGTTAAATGAGTCTCGCTTTCTCTCTCTCTCTCTCAAAGCTCACCAGTTCTGTCTCTCAGTCTGCATGTTTCCCGCTCTCAATCTCTCACAAGTCAATTGGTTGCATCGCCTGCTCCTCCCCCTCCTCACTAAAGGGCAGGGAAAAGTCTAACCGTCTGAAATCATCTCTCCTTTCACTAGCTCATTGTAACATTTATAATGGAGTGAATGGGCTCAGAAAGAGCGCGAAAGATCAGCTTTGAGTTCACATTAACATTTGTGTTTGTTTTCTCACAGGACTAATAAAGAGCAACATCTTTATTGGACCAGATATTTTAGTACGCTGAAAGTTTTGTGAAGTCAAATTAGAAATGGGGGGAGAACCTACAGCTAAACACCCAATACAGGGCTTTACACTTACTTTCTTCCCAAGGAGCACATGTGCTCCTAATTTTAACATTTTAAAGAACTTTAGGGGTGCAGTGAAATTTATCAAATCATTTGTTTTTTCTTAATAAAGGGGTACGAGGAGACGTTTACAAGCAAAATCATTTAATTTATTTGAATACAAAAAGTACACTAGGTTTTTAAATATTTATGCTTCAAACTGCATTTATTTAATTACGGAATTATATGTATTTTAAACATTGAATTAAATGTCAGGTTTACGAAATATGAATAATAACCTGAAAGAAAAAAAATTCTGCATAATTTGGAACTTTAACTATAAACAAGCTCATAATAAACTGGGACTCTTATCTTGAAATGTCTTTACAACTTCCAGCTGCTCAGTCAAAAACCAGCAGCAGATAAAATATGCACTCTTGCAACCATCTAAAACATATTACAATACAAACACCATAAAGTAAACACTGTCATAATTCATCAACAGAAGACGATAAGCGATCGCTTGGCATAAATGTGTAGTATTCATCGATTGCACATTGTTTTGAAACCACAAGCCTGTGGAATGCACAACAGTGCCACGTTACCACATTGTAATGTGCAGAGCTCACATTTATCGAATTAAACCATAGCCTTTTGAATTTTAATAATCACATTAGGCTGATTCCTGTGTTCTGATGCCAAATTTTAGACCTCTTAAAATGATAATTAACCTCCTGGGTCCCTCTGTCCATGTACGAGGATGTTATATTTTAGTAGATTTCTCTGACACCATACATGTCACAGTTTTAACAGTCTGGATGTCCTGTAAAGAGCACGTTCAGAGATACCAAATGTTTGGAGGTTTCACCAGGACAAAAACTTCTCCTTGGTCTTTAAAAATGACTGAATGATCAAATTTAGTGCTCTTATAGAAATATTTTGTAATTATCATTTAAATCGGACTAATTTTCAAACTGTTTATTATAAATCAACATCTCAGGAAAATGTTATGGTTTCTAATGAAAATATGACTTTCTGTTACAAAACAGGGCATTGATTTCATACATGACCTCTGTAGAGGACACCAGGACTTAAATCATGTTTATCAGGCATTTTAGGAGACACAACAAGTGAACAGGGAAGTAAATTACATATCAATATTCCTATGAAAAATTAGATATTATTATGAAAATGTTACCAACTATTACTCCCATTATTACACTTCTTTTTTCATTACGCGTTGCTCCAAGAACACATTAATATGCAAATTAGATACAGTGTATAGATATATTGAATGTATGGCATTTTACCCACATATTGCATAAAGTAAAGTGGTATATCAATTCATTCTGTTATATTTTTATAACATAGTTGAGAATCATCTTTGGTAAAAAAAAAAAAAAAAAAAAAATCCTGAAACCTAAAAATTGATTGGTGAATGAAAACAACAACAACAAAAAAAACATTGTTTTTGCCTATACGTGTGTGTGTGTGTGTGTGTGTGTGTGTATATATATATATATATATATATATATATATAATATAATTTTTATTTTTTTTTTCCCTGTGTAAAAAGTACCTCAATGCTGCCTGTACATAGACATGTATAGGCAAAAACAATGCCTATACATGTCTATATATTTATATATATATATATATATATATATATATATATATATATATATATATATAAAAAATTTTCCC
The DNA here is from genome assembly GCF_019924925.1 of Ctenopharyngodon idella. Classification (NCBI taxonomy): domain Eukaryota; kingdom Metazoa; phylum Chordata; class Actinopteri; order Cypriniformes; family Xenocyprididae; genus Ctenopharyngodon; species Ctenopharyngodon idella. Next base: position 32,820,117 of record NC_067235.1, read on the forward strand.
TGTGTAAAAAGTACCTTAATGCTGCTACACCACTGATAAATGGTCTTTTTTCACAGCAGAGAATGTATTGAAAGTTAGTGTGTTTTCATAATGAAAATTTGATTCGTCGTGACCTCTTCTAAATGATGATTTGGACTGCGTTTTCATCCGTTTTCATCTCTTGTCTCGCAGTGTCAGCCACGGCTTTCTACAAAGCACAGCCAGTTATTCAGTTCATGTGTGAGGTACTGGACATCCACAACATTGATGAGCAGCCTCGCCCCCTCACAGACTCCCACAGAGTCAAATTCACCAAAGAAATCAAAGGTATGTGTGCATGTGTGTTCCTGTGTGTTTATGTGTGCTGGGGTTGGACAATGAGACTGAAACACCTGGTTTTAGACCACATTAATTTATTAGTATGGTGTAGGGCATCCTTTTTCAGCCAATACAGCATCAGTTCATCTTGGGAATGATAGATACCAGTCCTTCTCAGTGACCAGAAGGATTTTGAGCCATTCCTTTTCCAGGTCACTATGTGATGCTGGTGGAGGAAAACGTTTTCTGACTTGCTTCTCCAAAATAGCTGGTGACTGTTCAGGTCATGGGAGATGTTCAACTTTCATGTTCATCAAACCATTCTGTCACAAGCTTTTGCTGTGTGTATTGGTGCATTATCATGCTGATACACAACACCCCCTTCAGGGTACAATGTTTGAACCATTAGGTGCACATGGTCCTCCAGAATGGTTCGGTAGTCCTTGAGGTTGGCATATATAGGCGTGAAACCTCCAAAACTATATTGGCCAGTGTTTCTGATTCATTGTCCAGCCCCTGTATGTGCTTGTCTCTTTCTCATTGGCTGGTTTATGTGCAGGTCTGAAGGTGGAGGTGACACACTGCGGAACCATGCGGAGGAAGTACCGGGTCTGCAATGTGACCCGCCGCCCTGCCAGCCACCAAACGTTAGTCAAACCGTCGGAGGAAGTGAAGCGTGTTATGCCGATACATTATATTGATTATCTATCTATCTATCTCATATTTTTTTAAATTATATATTTTAATTGTTTTTACATTTATTTTCATTGTTTTTTGCATTTATTTTTTTATATTTTAATTTTTTTAATTTATTTTAATTGTTTTTATTTAATTGTTTTAATTTATTTTAATTGTTTTTATTTATTTTAATTTTTTTAATTTTTCAATTGTTTTTTTTATTTCAGTTGTTTTTTAAAATATTTTAATTGTTTATTTATTTTAATTGTGTATTTTATTTTTTTAAATTTAATAAATAAATTGAAATCTATTTACATTTACATGAATTCTATCTTACATTTTCCTCATAATTATCATTAAAGCATTTTTCTTTTCTTTATACTTTTAATGATGATTCTTATCACTGTAATAAAATTACGTATTATGTAGTATATTTTATTGTTGCCACATGACCTCATCACAGTGCATGCAGGATATTTGCACATTTCACAATATGCATAGTGTGTACTGCTGAAACAGTAGTGCGCTATTCCAAACATAGCCCAAATGTTTGGACTGAAGGAGGCAGTTTAGCTCTGCTTTTTTGATGCCCTCTAGTGGTGGTTTGTTGTTTGATCAAGTTTCCTGATTTCTTCCAGGTTCCCTTTGCAGTTGGAGAATGGCCAAACTGTAGAACGAACAGTAGCTCAGTATTTCAGAGAGAAGTACAACCTGCAGCTTAAATACCCCCACCTGCCCTGTCTACAGGTGGGCCAGGAGCAGAAACACACCTACCTGCCCCTGGAGGTGAGTCCTGTCATCCGCACCACTGTGATGGCCATAGATGACGTTCTCTGTTCTTATATGGTTTGCTGTTCTCGTAGGTGTGTAACATTGTAGCAGGGCAGCGGTGCATCAAGAAACTGACAGATAATCAAACATCCACCATGATCAAAGCCACGGCACGATCAGCACCAGACAGACAGGAGGAGATCAGCAGACTGGTGAGTGTCACTTACTGGTGCCTTTAAAGTGATTTATTTTGGTGTCATTGAGAGACTATTATAGTTTTTATTAATGTTTTGAATTTGTTTTGATATTTTCCATTTTAATTTTAATTAAAGTTTTATTTTTTTATTATTTTTTTTTTTTTATTAACTTTAGTTTTAGTTATTTTTGTACATCAAGTTACAGGGTTCATACACAGGATAGAAAAGTATGGAATTTGATTTCTAGGTATGGAAAAATATATGTGCTTCCATACTATTGCCCCTATTTTATTTTCTAAAATATAGTTTAGTGAACATATGAGAGTGGATTATTTATAGCTGAATGTTTACAGATGACTGCACTATATACTGAATATCATGCTGAAAATAATGCTATATGGGTGTATGGAGTGATAATCCATGATAAACATTTTTAGCAGTAAATTTCTAGTATAGCAAACATTATTATACTGGATGGTAGGGATTTAACGGTACACAGAAGTCATGATTCGGTACGTACCTCAGTTTTGGGGTCACGGTTCGGTACGATTTCAGTACAATAGGAAAAATGGTCACACTTTAGTTTAGGGTCCAATTCTAACTATTAACTATAACTTTTGCCTCAAACCCCTGATTACTGCTTATTAATGGTTAGTAAGGTTGTTGCCAAGTTTAGGTATTGGGTAGGATTTAGGGATGTAGAATATGATCATGCAAAATAAGGCATTAATATGTGCTTTATAAGTACTAATAAACAGCCAATATCATAGTAATATGCATGCTAATAAGCAACTAGTTAATATTGAGAATTGGACCCTAAACTAAAGTGTTACTTACCAGACAAAGCAACAAATCCACAATGCTAGGTTTCTTTTATTTTATTTTGAACAGACTGTAGTGCAAATCACAGTTTGTTTCACCTAGCTGCATTTAGTCCACTAGTTAGTACAGTACAGCCTCCTGTGGTGTATTAAGCACTAAGCAGTAAACAGAATGCACACTTGCATAGCTCTTTTTTTTTTTTGTAGGGCTGATAAAAACAAAAAGGTATTTGGTCACAATCAACTACAAAACTGAAAAACATCTTGTGTTTTAAAAGTACAAAATACATACAATAATGAAAAATAAAACGTGTGCATTAGGAATGTTACAATTTGCTCCACTTAAACAATATTTAAACATTCAAAGCTTAAGTCCAACCCTCCTATACTTACATGTCCACGTTCCACTCCATTTCATATATACATCGATCAGGCATAACATTATGAGCACTGACAGGTGAAGTGAATAACACTGATCATCTCTTCATCACGGCACCTGTTAGTGGGTGGATATATTAGGCAGCAAGTGAACATTTTGTCCTCAAAGTTGATGTGTTAGAAGCAGGAAAAATGGGCAAGCGTAAGAATTTGAGCGAGTTTGACAATGGCCAAATTGTGATGGCTAGACGACTGGGTCAGAGCATCTCCAAAACTGCAGCTCTTGTGGGGTGTTCCCGGTCTGCAGTGGTCAGTATCTATCAAAAGTGGTCCAAGGAAGGAACAGTGGTGAACCGGCGACAGGGTCATGGGCGGCCAAGGTGAGGAGCGAAGGCTGGCCCGTGTGGTCCGATACAACAGGCGAGCTACTGAAGCTCAAATTGCTCAAGAAGTTAATGCTGGTTCTGATAGAAAGAAGTCAGAATACACAGTGCAGTTTGTTGCGTATGGGGCTGCATAGCTGCAGACCAGTCAGGGTGCCCATGCTGACCCCTGTCCACCGCCGAAAGCCCCAACAGTGGGCACGTGAGCAGCAGAACTGGACCACGGAGCAATGAAAGAAGGTGGCCTGGTCTGATCAATCACGTTTTCTTTTACGTCACGTGGATGGCCGAGTGCGTGTGCGTCGCTTACCTGGGGAACACATGGCACCAGGATGCAGTATGGGAAGAAGGCAAGCCGGCGGAGGCAGTGTGATGCTTTGGGCAATGTTCTGCTGGGAAACCTTGGGTCCTGCCATCCATGTGGATGTTACTTTGACACGTACCACCTACCTAAGCATTGTTGCAGACCATGTACACCCTTTCATGGAAACGGTATTCCCTGGTGGCTGTGGCCTCTTTCAGCAGGATAATGTCTCCTGCCACAAAGCAAAAGTTTTGAGGAGCACAACAACGAGTTTGAGGTGTTGACTTGGCCTTCAAATTCCCCAGATCTCAAACCAATCGAGCATCTGTGGGATGTGCTGAACAAACAAGTCCGATCCATGGAGGCTCCACCTCGCAACTTACAGGACTTACAGGATCTGCTGCTAACATCTTGGTGTCAGATACCACAGCACACCTTCAGGGGTCTAGAGGAGTCCATGCCTTGACGGGTCAGGGCTGTTTTGGCCGCAAAAGTGGGACCAACACAATATTAGGAAGGTGGTCGTAATGTTACGCCTGATCGGTGTAAATAACTATAATAATCCAGATGCAGACTTCTGAGGATCTCAAAAGATCTTTCAGCTGTGTATTAAAACCTCTCCCCTCATGTTCCTGCCATCCGTGTGGTCGATCTGAACGAATTCAGGTTACTGTCTGCATTAATGGAGGTCAGCGATTTCAGAGCACTGACTTTATTGCGAGCAGATTAGCTGTGATCTGAACTCTTTACCTCACTCCCTGAAGATTTACAGTCTGCTGCCGCTACCGTCGGTTTTGAGCTAGTGATGTGTGATTGAAGCACTGCTGCTCTGTATACCTTATTAAACTGACAGCCAATCAGGCGCTGAATCAGAGCAGCTGACTGCGTGTTGCCGTGGTTGATTTCTCATTTAGATGGAGAAATCTCCAAACAAGAGCGGAGAGACCGCGTAGGTGGAATGCAACTGACGAGGCCAGTGAAATGTACCAAATGAAAAAGTCTCACTTCGAGACCGTGGTTGAGAGTATTTTTACACTCCGAAGTACAGCAGGATCTAGGCTGGGATCTATATTAGCTTGTGGCAAGAAACGTTTCTGACAAACATCCTGTTTGTTCAGTCAGTCTCAGGAGAGTTTCTTCATTTCAGAGTTTTATGAAGTCTTATATAATCTGAATTATGGCTAATTAAAGCTGCAGTTTTAGCATTTATTAGTTCAAAATTGTTATCATGTCTAGTTTTATTGATTTAAAATATTTGGATGTTTTAAAGGGGACATGTCATGAAAATCTGACTTTTTCCGTGTTTAAGTGCTATAATTGGGTCATTTTGGCTGCGTGAGATTCTCCAGCTTTGTTGTTGTTGAGCAACCGAAGCATGAGCTGTTAAAGCTCCGCCCTCTTCTGGAAAGGGGACCGCAGCTCATTTGCATTTAAAGGGACACACAAAAAATTTGACAAGCTCTAATAAATGATCTGTGGGGTATTTTGAGCAGAAACTTCACAGACACATTCTGGAGACACCAGAGACTTATATTACATCTTGTAAAAGGGGCATAATAGGTCACCTTTAAGATTTATTCATTTTAGGACTAACAGACAGTGATATTTTAGTATTATTTATACATTATTATAGATTACAGTATATTTTCAATTTTCATTGTCATTTTAGTTTGTTTGTGCTTTTGTCATTTTTATTTGTTTTTGTATTTCTGTTAAGCTTGAATTTATTTTTATTTCAGTTTTTATAACTTTAGTAACTTATTTTAGTTAGTTGGCAAAGCAACATTTTAAAGTTTAATTTTTTAACCTAATTTTTTTATTTTATTTTGTTTTATTTATTTTCTTTTCAGCTTTAAAAACAATTTGCAATACTTTTAGTTAACAACAACAACACTGCTAATTGATAAGTGCTAATTATAAACCTAATTATTGTTAAGATAAGTATCTGTTTTACTGTTGTTTTTTGCTTTCTTAACTAATTGTTACAGGTATTTGTAACAATACAAATTGTAACATTTGTAATCCATAATCTTGAGTATTAAACTAAGGTGTGAAAATTGGCCCGCACTGTTTGCGTTTCATGCATGAATGATGTTTCAAATCTATCTATCTTTTTTGATGATGAACTATGCTGTTTTATTCAGAAAACATAAATATAGCATAAATGATAACAGTACCGGAGAACAGCTGTAACATCACAGGCAACGTAAAACACATTTGGTGTATTTTTTTTAAGTAAAGTTGCATGCTGTTTTATGTTTTATGCATGCTTGTTTTATTTAGATGCATTAAAACTAAATGCATTAAAGGTTCAGTGTGTGAATTTTAGCGGCATCTAGTGGTGAGGTTGCGAATTGCAACCATGGCTCAATCCTTCTCACCCCTCCCTTCCGAAGCACATAGAGAAGCTACGGTGGCCGACACAGGACAAAGATGTCGTCGTCTGAGACAGAAAAGAGTAGCCAGTCAAACAATGAGCAGTTTGTCCATTTAGGGCTCTGTAGAAACATGGCGGCACAAAATGGTGACTTCCATGTAAGGGGACCCGCGGTGTATGTAGATAGAAATGGCTCATTCTAAGGTAATAAAAACATAACGGTTCATTATGTAAGGTCTTTATACACCACTGAAAACATAGTTATGTATATTATATTGCATTTCTATCAATAGATCCTCCTAAATATTACACACTGGACCTTTAAAACAGAATGCACTACATATTTAATACAAAATATTTGAGAATCATGTTAACTAGAGGAAAAAATAATTTTAATTTATTGACAGTCTTGCAGAATGTGTCAACAGATGCTTGTCTGTGTATTTCCAGGTGCGCAGTGCTAACTATGAAGCAGACCCTTTCGTGCAGGAGTTTCAGTTTAAGGTGCGAGACGAGATGGCCCACGTGACGGGGCGCGTGTTGCCTGCGCCCATGCTGCAGTACGGGGGCAGGGTGAGCACAGAGCACTTTATGGTACCCTTCTTTTCAATCACCCACATCTCTCTGTGTCTGTCTGTCTGTCTGTCTGAATGAATAGCCTCTCCTGGAGGAACTAACAGCTCCTAATCCCTGCTGCTGTGATGTGTGAAGTGTGGAATAACTCCCAAAATAAACAAGCTTGTAGTGATTTTTCTTGTTGGTTTTATGCACCACTTAAAATGAATCAATGAAAGGATGTTTACTGTAGTATTTGAGTTAGTTTAGTTAGCCTGTTTGTATAGTCTGAGAATGAATTATGATTTTGTGTTATTTTGTGTTATTTTGTACATTTACATGCTTTTTTTAAATGACAGGAGATTGGGGGCAATGGTAACTTATGGTGTAAAAGTGGTTGGAGGCATTTATAACACTTTTATATAACATTTATGCATTTGGCAGAAAGTTACTTACATTGCATTAAAGGTATGAATTTTATTATTTCATTCATACCCTGGGAATCATGTTGTTATATATATATTTGTATATACTATATATTTATAATAATATATGTACTAAAAAAATTGCTAAGCTAAGTCAAGTCTTTAATTAGATACTTCAGTGAGATTAATGTTTATGTATTTTAAATATCTTTCAATTCAGCCATATTATTATTTCATAACCAGTGTTACAATCTCTCCCTCAGCCATGATAAAATCTTGTATGCTACCAGCAACAATATTAGCATCTGCCATTCATGTATTATTTCATTTTTATCCAGCATCCTTGAGATAAAATGGATTAAATTTCAAAAAGAATAAAAATAATGGACATCCAAAAAGTCACTTGTATTTAAAAAATCCTTCTTTTTTTTTTATTAGTTTGAAATGATGTTAGGAAAAGATTTCCTCAGTTTTTTTGATTCACATTGGGCTTAAGGTCTATTAAGATCCTCAACTATTTCATCATTAACGTATTAGCATTTTTTGTCAAATTTCTCGTTTACAGCTTTAGTGACCCTTTTCTAAGTACAAATACATTTTATTCGAACTACAATTGCATAATATTTTAGGATATTAAAACTAAATAGGGTTTTTCACACTTAACTCAGAGTTATTGTCATTCTAAACCCAGCTTTTAACCCCGTTAAACGTTTCATACTTGTGATTTAGAAGCGTTGAGCACCGTTTTTTTTACCCGGGTTATGAAACCCTGCTCTGGAGCAGGATTAGAGCCGCTTTTTCACTGTTAACCCTGCATTACGGTGCCAAATGTGTACAATGTGAAATGATAGTGTTAAAATGTTACGACTAGATACTTAGCAACTGACAGCCAATTGCGTGCCTCATCTTGTTGTGCATTGTACAGTCATGGAAACAAGAAAAGACCATTTTGTTCTTACCTTTATAGTCCGAAAAGTCCGTTCAGGATAAACTTGATAGTACAGTCGGCAATATATAATATGAGGATGCGCAACGCTGAAGCCTTTATGTAAACATGGTGTGCTGCGTTCGCCCAATCAGGGACACTGACACCACAAATATGCAAATAAGGACTTTAACCCATTGTTTAGGGATGTGCAGTGTGAAACGTCAGCTTATGAATACCCAGGATTAATTGTTGACCCCATGAGCAGGGTGAAACATGAAGCAAGATAACCCAGGATTCCGGTTTAGAATGACCCAGGGTTAACTAGTTCAAGTGTGAAAAGCTCTAATGATTCAGTAGGCACAGATTTCTAAAAAACAGTCTACAAATCTGTGGGTGCAGATAATGAATTGGACTACAAACTGCAATACTGAGGCAACAAATCTGAGAATACTGATTGATAAACTTACAATTTTGATATTTACAGATAATTTGATTTAAAAGAAAATGTATAGAAATCTAGTGGATCATGTGCTCAGTATGTGTCATCTTACTAGCTTATGATTGAAGATTTTTTTGTGTTATAATTGCCTCCGTTCTTCCCTATATACAGGCTTGTTTTGTGAAATGTACTTAATGTATTAATTGAGTTTTTCCCTTCAGTCTAGTAATGATTTTCTCTGGGCTACGTCATGTGTTCCAGTCATGTTCAGTTTCAGTATCAGTGGTGTATCTGTGTGCCCTGTGTTTCTGCTCACACACGTCCTGTGCAGCAGATCAACCGTGAGCTGTCGTTACAGAATCGCACTGTGGCCACACCCAGTCATGGAGTTTGGGACATGAGAGGGAAGCAGTTCCATACCGGGGTGGAGATCAAGATGTGGGCCATCGCCTGCTTCGCCACGCAGAGACAGTGCAGAGAAGAGATTCTCAAGTAAGACCTCACGCCATATTCACTGTCAATACTGGCGTACTTAAAGTCCTTGTGAACCGGAAGTTGCAACCAACTTTACTTTAGTGTAGAGGTTTTCTTCGGTACTTTAGTGCACCGAATCTACATCCCTCATTCATAGCAGACTAACATTTGGAGAGGAGTGGTTAAGGATATTCAACCCAAGCCGTCAAACTGACGTCATCAGAGAAGGAACGCCATTCCAGAGCAGAAACAAATTAATTTTAGATTACCACGGCAAACTATTTTTTTTCTGTGTATTAACTTGCACGGATTAATTGTTAACCACAAGACTAGTAATGTGCACTAACAAAGTAGATAGGGTCAATTTTGATTTCATGACGACTTTAAAAGTACATACCTTTCCATCACCAGTAGGGCTGCGCAATTTGGGGGGAAAAATTAATTTAGATTTTTATGATTAAAAATAATTAAAAATAAATAAATAAATAAAATAATCCAGGTATGCTCTGCTTGTTTATAGGGCTGCACAATTTGGCCAAAATGTTGTTTATATATCAATATGGCTATAAAATAATAATTATTATTGTTATTATTAATAATAATTGTAATAATACTGCAATAATTCTTGTTATTATTAATAATTTTAATAATACTGCTAATAATAATAATAATTATTATTGTTGTTGTTATAATTATTATCATCATTAAATAAATATATAAAAAATAAATAAATAAAAAAATAAGAAATGTTGCTATTTTAATTAAAATACATGCCTTTCCATCACCAGTAGGGCTGCACGATTTGGTGGAGAAAAAAATAATTTAGATTTTTCTGATATAAAAATTAAATTAAATTAAATTAAATTAATAAATTCCAGGTGTGCTCTGCTTGTTTGTTGGGCTGCACAATTTGGTCAAAATGTTGTGATTATTTATCAGTATGGCTATAAAATAATAATAATAATTATTGTTATTGTTATTGTTATTAATAATTTTAATAATACCGCAATAATTCTTGTTGTTGTTGTTGTTGTTGTTATTAATAATTTTAATAATACCGCAATTGTTGTTGTTGTTGTTGTTATTAATAATTTTAATAATACTGCTAATAATAATTATTATTATTATTATTGTTATTATTATTATCACTAAATAAAAATAAAAAATATTATTAAATAACACAAAATAAGAAATGTTGTTATTTTAATTAAAATACATACCTTTCCATCACCAGTAGGGCTGCACAATTTGGTGGAGGAAAAAAAGCTAATTGCGATTTATCTAATTAATATAATAATAATAAATAAAATGATTATTATTAAATAAAAAAAATTGCATTTCTATATAAAAGCAAAATAAGAAATTTTAAAATTTCACTGTAAAATAAGAAAATCAAGTATTTAAGAAAAACAACTTTTACATTTACAACTTTTATTTTTTAGGAAAACCACAGAACACAGTGCCGTGCTTCACTCTGAAACGTGCAGCGCATGTGTTATATTTATATTTGATAATCGCACTAAGCCATATGATTATTTCGGTTTTATTTCGATTAATCGTGCAGCCCTAATCTCCAGTGCAGTATGTACTTTACATACTTCAAAGTGTCTGAATTATGTTTGTCCCCACAGGGGTTTCACCGACCAGCTGCGTAAGATCTCAAAGGACGCTGGGATGCCCATCCAGGGTCAGCCGTGTTTCTGTAAGTACGCACAGGGAGCCGACAGCGTGGAGCCCATGTTCAGACACCTGAAGAACACCTACTCCGGACTGCAGCTCATCATCGTCATCCTTCCAGGAAAAACACCCGTCTATGGTAAGAACGTCACGCTCAGAGCCGCCCTCCTGCCGAACGCCTTCAGACTAACAAACACACGTTTGATTTGTGCAGCGGAAGTGAAGCGTGTTGGAGACACTCTTCTAGGAATGGCCACTCAGTGTGTGCAGGTGAAGAACGTGGTGAAAACCTCCCCTCAGACGCTCTCCAACCTCTGCCTCAAAATCAACGTCAAACTCGGTGGCATCAACAACATCCTGGTGCCGCATCAACGGTTTGGAACCATTTTCCCCAGCCTTATTTTGATTGACAGAACATAATCGGCTCTGCTCATTGGCTGTGTTTTTAAACAGGCAGCTGATGCCGTTGATCATTATTATTTATTGCAGGGATTCCCAAATGTTTTTGTCAGCTGAACCCCTCTGACATAAAATGGTTAATGGTCACATGACATGCAAGTAAACAGATAATTATTTAATATTTTGTTTTAATATGTTTTTTTTTTTTTTGTCTTGGATAAGTTAAGTTGCAATTATTTTGTCATATTTCATAATTATTTATTATTATTATTATTATAACTATTATTATTATTATTATTATTATTATTATTATTATTATTATATAGTAGTTGTATGTCTAATTATAAGAAATGAAGACAGCAAATATAGGCTATTACTATTGTAATTGTTTTGTCAGATATTTCTTAACGACATATAACAACAACATCAATAATAATAGTAATAATAATAATAATAATAATACATTTATTATTATTATTATTATTACTATATAGTAGTTTTATCTCTGATAAGAAATTAAGATTATTACTGTTGTAATTATTTTGTCATATTTCTTAACATATAACAACAACATCAATAATACAGTAATAGTATTAATAATACATTTATTATTATATCTATTATTATGAATAATATTATTACTAATATATAATAGTTTTTCTCTAATTATAAGAAATGAAGACATAAATATAGGCTATTAATGTTGTAATTATTTTGTCAGATATTTCTTAAGGACATATAACAACAACATCAATAACAATTGTTGTTGTTATATCATTAAGAAGTATCTGACAAAATAATTACAACAGTAATAGCCTATATTTCTTTCTTCATTTCTTATAATTAGAGAAAAACTATTATATATTACTATATAACATATAAAACTACTATATAATAATATTATTATTATATCTATTATTATATAGTAGTTTCATCTTTAATTATAAGAAATGAAGAAAGAAACATAGGCTATTACTGTTGTAATTATTTTGTCAGATACTTCTTAATGATATAACAACAACAATAATAATAGTAATGATAATAAGTTTATTATTATTATTATATCTATTATTATAACTATTATTATAACTATTATTATTATTACTGTATTGTAGTTTTATCTCTAATTATAAAAAATGAAGACACAAATATATAGGCTATTACTGTTTTTATTTATTTATTATTTATGTCTTAAATTCGCAAGTGTTCAAACCCTCAAGCTTTTAATATTTCAAATCCTCTAGCTTTTATTTTGGTGGAATACTGATTTACTTTTACATT